>NC_053150.1:39559259-39750509 GCF_016808335.1 Panicum virgatum
CCGAACGTGACTTCGTGGTACAAACTTTCGATGGAATTGCACCAGTTCACTCGTGTTTGCACCGAGTTTCGTGCAGTATGAAACGATCCAAATGCACCCAAACACTATGCAACGGACCAAACATGAGTTTAGGGTCTAATGGGGTGGACTTGGTGCGTTCGTAAGAGAAAAATCCCGGCGTGATTTCGTGGCACGAGCTTTCGCATTAATTGCACTAGTTCACCATGTTTTGCATCGAGTTTCATGCGGTTACGAAATGATCCCGAAGGCACCCAAACACTATTCAACGCACCAAACATGAGTTTAGGGTCCAATGGAGTGGATTGTGTTGCGTTCGTTGCAAAAATCCTGACGTGACTTCATGGAACGTACTTTTGCATTAATTGCATAAGTTCACACTGTTTTGCTCTGAGTTTCATGCAATTACGAATCAATCCCAAATGCTCCCAACACCTATGCAGCGCACCAAAACATGAGTTTAGGGTCCAATGTGGTTGATTGGGTGCGTTCGTTGTGAAAAATCCCGACCTGACCTCGTGGCACGAACTTTTGCATTAATTGCACCAGTTCACAACCGTTTTGCATCGAGTTTTATGCAGTTACCAAACGATAAAAGATGAACCCAAACACTATGAAACTTACCAAAAACATGAGTTTAGGGTCTAATGGGGAGGATTGGGTGCGTTCGAAGAGAAAAAATCCCGACGTGACTTCTTGGCACGAGCTTTCGCATTAATTGCACTAGTTCACCGTATTTTGCATCGAGTTTCATGCGGTTACGAAACGATCCCAATGCACCCAAACACTATGCAACACACCAAAACATGAGTTTAGGGTCCAATGGAGTGGATTGGGTGCATTCGTTGCAAAAAAATCCCGACGTGACTTCGTGACACGTACTTTTGCATTAATTGCACCAGTACACACTGTTTTGCACTGAGTTTCATGCAGTTACGGAACAATCCCAAATGCACCCAAACACTATACAACGCACCAAAACATGAGTTTAGGGTCCAATGGGGTGGATTGGGTGCGATCGTTGTGAAAAATCCTGACGTGACTTCGTGGCATGAACTTTTGCATTAATTGCAACCAGTTCACCCTGTGTTGCATCGAGTTTCATGGAGTTACAAAATGATCCCAAATGCACCCAAACACTATACAACGCCCCAAACAATCAGTTTAGGGTCCAATGGGGCGGATTGGGTGCGTTCGTTGTGAAAAATCCCGACATGACTTCGTGGCACACACTTTTGCTTTAATTGCACCAGTTCACTCTGTTTTGCATCCAATTTAATGCAGTTATGAAATGATCCCGAATGCACCCAAACACTATGCAACGCACCAAAACATGAGTTTAGGGTCCAATGGGGGTGGCTGGGTGTGTTCGTAGACAAAAATCACGGCGTGACTTCGTGGCACAAGCTTTCGCATTAATTGCACTAGTTCACCCGGTTTTGCATCGAGTTTCATGCGGTTACGAAACGATTCCAAACGCACACAAACACTATGCAACGTACCAAAACATGAGTTTAGGGTCCAATTGAGTGGATTGGGTGCGTTCATTGCAAAAAAATCCCCACGTGACTTTGTGGCACGTACTTTTGCATTAATTGCACTAGTTCACATTGTTTTTGCACCGAGTTTGATGCAGTTACGAAACGATCGCAAAGGCACCCAAACACTAAGCAACGCACGAAAACATGAGTTTAGGGTCCAATGGGGTGGACTGGGTGCGTTCGTAGAGAAAAATCCCGGTGTGACTTCGTGGCATGAGCTTTCGCATTAATTGCACTAGTTCGCCCTGATTTGCATCGAGTTTCATGCGGTTACGAAACAATTCCAAACGCACCCAAACACTATGCAACGCACCGAAACATGAGGTTAGGGTCCAATGGAGTGGATTGGGTGCGTTCGTTGCAAAAAATCCCGACGTGACTTCGTGGCACATGCTTTTGCATTAATTGCACCAGTTCACCCTATTTTGGATCGAGTTTCATGGAGTTACGAAATGATCCCAAATGCACTCAAACACTATACAACGCACCAAAACATGAGTTTAGGGTCTAATGGGGCGGATTGGGTGCGTTCGTTGCGTAAAATCCGAATGTGACTTCGTGGCACAAACTTTTGATTTAATTGCACCAGTTCACTCTATTTTGCACCAAGTTTCATGCAGTTATGAAACTATCCCAAATGCACCCTAACACTATGCAACGCACCAAAACATGAGTTTAGGGTCCAATGTGGTGGATTGGGTGCGTTCGTTGTGAAAAATCCTGACGTGACTTCGTGGCACGAACTTTTGCATTAATTGCACCAGTTCACACCATTTGGACCGAGTTTTATGCATTTACGAAACGATAATAGATGAACCCAAACACTATGAAACTTACCAAAACATGAGTTTAGGGTCCAATGGGATGGATTTGGTGCGTTCGATGCGTAAAATCCCGACGTGACTTCGTGGCACGAACTTTTGCATTAATTGCACCAGTTCACCCTATTTTGCATCGAGTTTCATGGATTTACGAAATGGTCCCAAATGCACTCAAACACTATACAACGCACCAAAACATGAGTTTAGGGTCCAATGGGGCGGATTTGGTGCGTTCGTTGCGAAAAAATCCGAACGTGACTTCGTGGTACAAACTTTTGATTTAATTGCACCAGTTCACTCTGTTTTGCACCGAGTTTCATGCAGTTATGAAACGATCCCAAATGCACCCAAACACTATGCAACGGACCAAAACATGAGTTTAGGGTCTAATGGGGTGGACTTGGTGCGTTCGTAGAGAAAAATCCCGTCGTGATTTCGTGGCACGAGCTTTCGCATTAATTGCACTAGTTCACCATGTTTTGCATCGAGTTTCATGCGGTTACGAAATGATCCCGAAGGCACCCAAACACTATTCAACGCACCAAAACATGAGTTTAGGATCCAATGGAGTGGATTGTGTGCGTTCGTTGCAAAAAATCCCGACGTGACTTCATGGAACGTACTTTTGCATTAATTGCATAAGTTCACACTGTTTTGCACTGAGTTTCATGCAATTACGAATCAATATCAAATGCTCCCAAACACTATGCAGCGCACCAAAACATGAGTTTAGGGTCCAATGTGGTTGATTGGGTGCGTTCGTTGTGAAAAATCCCGACGTGACCTCGTGGCACGAACTTTTGCATTAATTGCACCAGTTCACACCGTTTTGCATCGAGTTTTATGCAGTTACCAAACGATAAAAGATGAACCCAAACACTATGAAACTTACCAAAACATGAGTTTAGGGTCTAATGGGGAGGATTGGGTGCGTTCGAAGAGAAAAAATCCCGACGTGACTTCTTGGCACGAGCTTTCGCATTAATTGCACTAGTTCACCGTATTTTGCATCGAGTTTCATGCGGTTACGAAACGATCCCAAATGCACCCAAACACTATGCAACACACCAAAACATGAGTTTAGGGTCCAATGGAGTGGATTGGGTGCATTTGTTGCAAAAAATCCCGACGTGACTTCGTGACACGTACTTTTGCATTAATTGCACCAGTACACACTGTTTTGCACTGAGTTTCTTGCAGTTACGGAACAATCCCAAATGCACCCAAACACTATACAACGCACCAAAACATGAGTTTAGGGTCCAATGGGGTGGATTGGGTGCGATCGTTGTGAAAAATCCTGACGTGACTTCGTGGCATGAACTTTTGCATTAATTGCACCAGTTCACCCTGTGTTGCATCGAGTTTCATGGAGTTACAAAATGATCCCAAATGCACCCAAACACTATACAACGCCCCAAACAATCAGTTTAGGGTCCAATGGGGCGGATTGGGTGCGTTCGTTGTGAAAAATCCCGACATGACTTCGTGGCACACACTTTTGCTTTAATTGCACCAGTTCACTCTGTTTTGCATCCAATTTAATGCAGTTATGAAATGATCCCGAATGCACCCAAACACTATGCAACGCACCAAAACATGAGTTTAGGGTCCAATGGGGTGGCTGGGTGTGTTCGTAGACAAAAATCACGGCGTGACTTCGTGGCACAAGCTTTCGCATTAATTGCACTAGTTCACCCGGTTTTGCATCGAGTTTCATGCGGTTACGAAACGATTCCAAACGCACACAAACACTATGCAACGTACCAAAACATGAGTTTAGGGTCCAATTGAGTGGATTGGGTGCGTTCATTGCAAAAAATCCCCACGTGACTTTGTGGCACGTACTTTTGCATTAATTGCACTAGTTCACATTGTTTTTGCACCGAGTTTGATGCAGTTACGAAACGATCGCAAAGGCACCCAAACACTAAGCAACGCACGAAAACATGAGTTTAGGGTCCAATGGGGTGGACTGGGTGCGTTCGTAGAGAAAAATCCCGGTGTGACTTCGTGGCATGAGCTTTCGCATTAATTGCACTAGTTCGCCCTGATTTGCATCGAGTTTCATGCGGTTACGAAACAATTCCAAACGCACCCAAACACTATGCAACGCACCGAAACATGAGGTTAGGGTCCAATGGAGTGGATTGGGTGCGTTCGTTGCAAAAAATCCCGACGTGACTTCGTGGCACATGCTTTTGCATTAATTGCACCAGTTCACCCTATTTTGGATCGAGTTTCATGGAGTTACGAAATGATCCCAAATGCACTCAAACACTATACAACGCACCAAAACATGAGTTTAGGGTCTAATGGGGCGGATTGGGTGCGTTCGTTGCGTAAAATCCGAATGTGACTTCGTGGCACAAACTTTTGATTTAATTGCACCAGTTCACTCTATTTTGCACCAAGTTTCATGCAGTTATGAAACGATCCCAAATGCACCCTAACACTATGCAACGCACCAAAACATGAGTTTAGGGTCTAATGGGGTGGACTGGGTGCGTTCGTAGAGAAAAATCCCTGCGTGATTTCGTCGCACGAGCTTTCGCATTAATTGCACTAGTTCACCCTGTTTTGCATCGAGTTTCATGCGGTTACGAAACGATCCCGAATGCACCCAAACACTATGCAACGCACCGAAACATGAGTTTAGGGTCCAATGGAGTGGATTGGGTGCGTTCGTTGCAAAAAATCCTGACGTGACTTCGTGGCACATACTTTTGCATTAATTGCACCAGTTCACACCGTTTTGCACCGAGTTTTATGCAGTTACAAAACGATAATAGATGAACCCAAACACTATGAAACATACCAAAACATGAGTTTAGGGTCCAATGGGGCGGATTGGGTGCGTTCGTTGCGAAAAATCCAGACGTGACTTCGTGGCATGAACTTTTTCATTAATTTCACCAGTTCACCCTGTTTTGCATCGAGTTTCATGCGGTTACGAAACAATCCCAAATGCACCCAAACACTATGCAACGCACCAAAACATGAGTTTTGAGTCCAATGGAGTGGATTGGGTCCGTTCATTGTAAAAAATCCCGACGTGACTTCGTGGCACATACTTTTGCATTAATTGCACCAGTTCACACTGTTTTGCACTGAGTTTCATGCAGTTACGAAACGATCCCAAATGCTCCCAAACACTATGCAGCGCACCAAAACATGAGTTTAGGGTCCAATGTGGTGGATTGGGTGCATTCGTTGTGAAAAATCCCGATGTGACTTCGTGGCACGAACTTTTGCATTAATTGCACCAGTTCACACTGTTTTTACTGAGTTTCATGCAGTTACGAAACGATCCCAAATGCTCCCAAACACTATGCAGCGCACCAATACATGAGTTTAGGGTCCAATGTGGTGGATTGGGTGCGTTCGTTGTGAAAAATCCTGACGTGACTTCGTGGCACGAACTTTTGCATTAATTGCACCAGTTCACACCATTTGGACCGAGTTTTATGCATTTACGAAACGATAATAGATGAACCCAAACACTATGAAACTTACCAAAACATGAGTTTAGGGTCCAATGGGATGGATTTGGTGCGTTCGATGCGTAAAATCCCGACGTGACTTCGTGGCACGAACTTTTGCATTAATTGCACCAGTTCACCCTATTTTGCATCGAGTTTCATGGATTTACGAAATGGTCCCAAATGCACTCAAACACTATACAACGCACCAAAACATGAGTTTAGGGTCCAATGGGGCGGATTTGGTGCGTTCGTTGCGAAAAATCCGAACGTGACTTCGTGGTACAAACTTTTGCATTAATTGCACCAGTACACACTGTTTTGCACTGAGTTTCATGCAGTTACGGAACAATCCCAAATGCACCCAAACACTATACAACGCACCAAAACATGAGTTTAGGGTCCGATGGGGTGGATTGGGTGCGATTGTTGTGAAAAATCCTGACGTGACTTCGTGGCATGAACTTTTGCATTAATTGCACCAGTTCACCCTGTGTTGCATCGAGTTTCATGGAGTTACAAAATGATCCCAAATGCACCCAAACACTATACAACGCCCCAAACAATTAGTTTAGGGTCCAATGGGGCGGATTGGGTGCGTTCGTTGTGAAAAATCCCGACATGACTTCGTGGCACACACTTTTGCTTTAATTGCACCAGTTCACTCTGTTTTGCATCCAATTTAATGCAGTTATGAAATGATCCCGAATGCACCCAAACACTATGCAACGCACCAAAACATGAGTTTAGGGTCCAATGGGGTGGACTGGGTGTGTTCGTAGACAAAAATCACAGCGTGACTTCGTGGCACAAGCTTTCGCATTAATTGCACTAGTTCACCCGGTTTTGCATCGAGTTTCATGCGGTTACGAAACGATTCCAAACGCACACAAACACTATGCAACGTACCAAAACATGAGTTTAGGGTCCAATTGAGTGGATTGGGTGCGTTCATTGCAAAAAATCCCGACGTGACTTTGTGGCACGTACTTTTGCATTAATTGCACTAGTTCACATTGTTTTTGCACCGAGTTTGATGCAGTTACGAAACGATCGCAAAGGCACCCAAACACTAAGCAACGCACGAAAACATGAGTTTAGGGTCCAATGGGGTGGACTGGGTGCGTTCGTAGAGAAAAATCCCGGTGTGACTTCGTGGCATGAGCTTTCGCATTAATTGCACTAGTTCGCCCTGATTTGCATCGAGTTTCATGCGGTTACGAAACAATTCCAAACGCACCCAAACACTATGCAACGCACCGAAACATGAGTTTAGGGTCCAATGGAGTGGATTGGGTGCGTTCGTTGCAAAAAATCCCGACGTGACTTCGTGGCACATACTTTTGCATTAATTGCACCAGTTCAACCTATTTTGCATCGAGTTTCATGGAGTTACGAAATGATCCCAAATGCACTCAAACACTATACAACGCACCAAAATATGAGTTTAGGGTCTAATGGGGCGGATTGGGTGCGTTCGTTGCGTAAAATCCGAATGTGACTTCGTGGCACAAACTTTTGATTTAATTGCACCAGTTCACTCTGTTTTGCACCAAGTTTCATGCAGTTATGAAACGATCCCAAATGCACCCTAACACTATGCAACGCACCAAAACATGAGTTTAGGGTCTAATGGGGTGGACTGGGTGTGTTCGTAGAGAAAAATCCCTGCGTGATTTCGTCGCACGAGCTTTCGCATTAATTGCACTAGTTCACCCTGTTTTGCATCGAGTTTCATGCGGTTACGAAACGATCCCGAATGCACCCAAACACTATGCAACGCACCAAAACATGAGTTTAGAGTCCAATGTAGTGGATTGGGTGCGTTCGTTGCAAAAAATCCCGACGTGACTTCGTGGCACGTACTTTTGCATTAATTGCACCAGTTCAAACCATTTTGCACCCAATTAAATGCAGTTAAGAAATGATAACAGATGAACCCAAGCACTATGAAACTTACCAAAACATGAGTTTAGGGTCCAATGGGGTGGATTCGGTGTGTTCGTTGCGAACAATCCAGACGTGACTTTGTGGCACGAACTTTTGCATTAATTGCACCAGTTCACCCTATTTTGCATCGAGTTTCAGGAAGTTACGAAATGATCCCAAATGCACCCAAACACTATACAACACACCGAAACATGAGTTTAGGGTCCAATGGGGCGGAATGGGTGCGTTCGTTGCGAAAAATCCAGACGTGACTTCGTGGCATGAACTTTTGCATTAATTTCACTAGTTGACCCTGTTTTGCATCGAGTTTCGTGCGGTTACGAAAAGATCCCAAATGCACCCAAACACTATGCAACGCACCAAAACATGAGTTTAGAGTCCAATGGAGTGGATTGGGTGCGTTCATTGTAAAAAATCCCGACGTGACTATGTGGCACGTACTTTTGCATTAATTGCACCAGTTCACACTGTTTTGCACTGCGTTTCATGCAGTTACGAAACGATCCCAAATGCTCCCAAACACTATGCAGCGCACCAAAACATGAGTTTAGGGTCCAATGTGGTGGATTGGGTGCGTTCGTTGTGAAAAATCCCGACGTGACTTCGTGGCACGAACTTTGCATTAATTGCACCAGTTCACACCGTTTTGCACCGAGTTTTATGCATTTACAAAATGATAATAGATGAACCCAAACACTATGAAACTTACCAAAACATGAGTTTAGGGACCAATGGGATGGATTGGGTGCGTTCGTTGCGTAAAATCTCGACGTGACTTCGTGGCACGAACTTTTGCATTAATTGCACCAGTTCACCCTATTTTGCATCGAGTTTCATGGAGTTACGAAATGATCCCAAATGCACTCAAACACTATACAACGCACCAAAACATGAGTTTAGGGTCTAATGGGGCGGATTGGGTGCGTTCGTTGCGTAAAATCCGAACGTGACTTTGTGGCACAAACTTTTGATTTAATTGCACCAGTTCACTCTGTTTTGCACCGAGTTTCATGCAGTTATGAAACGATCCCAAATGCACCCAAACACTATGCAACGGACCTAAACATGAGTTTAGGGTCTAATGGGATGGACTGGGTGCGTTCGTAGAGAAAAATCCCGTCGTGATTTCAAGGCACGAGCTTTCGCATTAATTGCACTAGTTCACCATGTTTTGCATTAAGTTTCATGCGGTTACGAAATGATCCCGAATGCACCCAAACACTATGCAACGCACCAAAACATGAGTTTAGAGTCCAATGGAGTGGATTTGGTGCGTTCGTTGCAAAAAATCCTGACGTGACTTCGTGGAACGTACTTTTGCATTAATTGCATCAGTTCACACTGTATTGCACTGAGTTTCATGCAGTTACGAATCAATCCCAAATGCTCCCAAACACTATGCAGCGCACCAAAACGTGAGTTTAGGGTCCAATGTGGTGGATTGGGTGCGTTCGTTGTGAAAAATCCCGATGTGACTTCGTGGCACGAACTTTTGCATTAATTGCACCAGTTCACACCGTTTTGCACCGAGTTTTATGCATTTACGAAACGATAATAGATGAACCCAAACACTATGAAACTTACCAAAACATGAGTTTAGGGTCCAGTGGGGTGGATTGGGTGCATTCGTTGCGAAAAATCCAGACGTGACTTTGTGGCACGAACTTTTGCATTAATTGCACCAGTTCACCCTATTTTGCATCGAGTTTCATGGCGTTACGAAATGATCCCAAATGCACCCAAACACTATACAACACACCAAAACATGAGTTTAGGGTATAATGGGGCGGATTGGGTGTGTTTGTTGTGAAAAATCCCGACGTGACTTCGTGGCACACACTTTTGCTTTAATTGCACCAGTTCACTCTGTTTTGCATCCAGTTTCATGCAGTTATGAAACGATCCCAAATGCACCCAAACATTATGCAACGCATCAAAACATGAGTTTAGGGTCCAATGGGGTGGACTGGGTGTGTTCGTAGAGAAAAATCACGGCGTGACTTCGTGGCACAAGCTTTCGCATTAATTGCACTAGTTCACCCGGTTTTGCATTGGGTTTCATGCTTTTACGAAACGATTCCAAACACACCCAAACACTATGCAACGCACCAAAACATGAGTTTAGGGTCCAATGGGGTGGATTGGGTGCGTTCGTAGAGAAAAATCCCGGCGTGACTTCATGGCACGAGCTTTCGCATTAATTGCACTAGTTCACTGTGTATTGCATCGAGTTTCATGCGGTTACGAAATGATCCCAAATGCACCCAAACACTATGCAACGCACGAAAACATGAGTTTACGGTCCAATGGGGCGGATTGGGTGTCTTCGTTGTGATAAATCCCAATGTGACTTCATGGCAGGAACTTTTGTATTAATTGCACCGGTTCACCCCGTTTTGAACCAAGTTTCATGCAATTATGAAACGATTCCAAATGCACCCAAACACTATGCAACGCCCCAAAACATGAGTTTTGGGTCCAATGGGGTGGATTGGGTGCGTTCCTATAGAAAAATCCCGGCGTGACTTTGTGGCACGAGCTTTCGCATTAATTGCACTTGTTCACCATGTTTTGCATCGAGTTTCATGCGGTTACGAAACGATCCCAAATGCACCCAAACACTTTGCAACGCACCAAAACATGAGTTTAGGGTCCAACGGAGTGGATTCGGTGCGTTCGTTGCAAAAAAAATCCCGACGTGACTTCGTGGCACGTATTTTTCTATTAATTGCACCAGTTCACACTGTTTTGCACCGAGTTTGTTGCAGTTACGAAACGATCCCAAATGCACCCAAACACTATGCAACGCACCAAAACGTGAGTTTAGGGTCCAATGGGGCGGATTGGGTGCGTTTGTTGCTAAAAATCCAGACGTGACTTCGTGGCATGAGCTTTCACATTAATTACACCAGTTCGCCCTGTTTTGCATCGAGTTTCATGCGGTTACGAAACGATCCCAAATGCACCCAAACACTATGCAATGCACCAAAACATGAGTTTAGAGTCCAATGGAGTGGATTGGGTGCGTTCGTTGCAAAAAAATCCCGACGTGACTTCATGGCACGTACTTTTCTATTAATTGCACCAGTTCACACTGTTTTGCACCGAGTTTGATGCAGTTACGAAATGATCCCAAATGCACCCAAACACTATGCAACGCCCCAAAACGTGAGTTTAGGGTCCAATGGGGCGGATTGGGTGCGTTCGTTGCGAAAAATCCAGACGTGACTTCGTGGCATGAGCTTTCGCATTAATTACACCAGTTCGCCCTGTTTTGCATCGAGTTTCATGCGTTTACGAAACGATCCCAAATGCACCCAAACACTATGCAACGCACCAAAACATGTGTTTAGAGTCCAATGGAGTGGATTGGGTGCGTTCATTGTAAAAACTCCCGACGTGACTTCGTGGCACGTACTTTTGCATTAATTGCACCAGTTCACACTGTTTTGCACTGAGTTTCATGCAGTTACAAAACGATCCCAAATGCTCCCAAACACTGTGCAGCTTACCAAAACATGAGTTTAGGCTCCAATGTGGTTGATTGGGTGCGTTCGTTGTGAAAAATCCCGACGTGACTTCATGGCACGAACTTTTGCATTAATTGCACCAGTTCACACCATTTTGCACCGAGTTTTATACTGTTACGAAACGATAATTGATGAACCCAAACACTATGAAACTTACCAAAACATGAGTTTAGGGTCTAATGGGGAGGATTGGGTGCGTTCGAAGAGAAAAATCCCGGTGTGACTTCTTGGCACGAGCTTTCGCATTAATTGCACTAGTTCACCGTATTTTGCATCGAGTTTCATGCGGTTACGAAATGATCCCAAATGCACCCAAACACTATGCAACGCACCAGAGCATGAGTTCAGGGTCCAATGGAGTGGATTGGGTGCGTTCGTTGCAAAAAATCCCGACGTGACTTCGTTGCACGTACTTTTGCATTAATTGCACCAGTTCACACTGTTTTGCACTGAGTTTCATGCAGTTACGGAACAATCCCAAATGCACCCAAACACTATACAACGCACCAAAACATGAGTTTAGGGTCCAATGGGGTGGATTGGGTGCGATCGTAGCGAAAAATCCCGGCATGACTTCGTGGCACGAGCTTTCGCATTAATTGCACTAATTCACCCTTTTTTGCATCGAGTTTCATGCGGTTACGAAACGATCCCAAATGCACCCAAACACTATGCAACGCACCAAAACATGAGTTTAGGGTCCAATGGAGTGGATTGGGTGCGTTCGTTGCAAAAAATCCCGACGTGACTTCGTGGCGCGAACTTTTGCATTAATTGCAGCAGTTCACCCTGTTTTGCTTTGAGTTTCATGCAGTTAAGAAATGATCCCAAATGCACCCAAACAATATACAACGCACCAAAACATGAGTTTAGGGTCCAATGGGGCGGATTGGGTGCGTTCGTTGCGAAAAATTCGGACGTGACTTCGTGGCACGAACTTTTACATTAATTGCACTAGTTCACACCATTTGCACCGGGCTTCATGCAGTTACGAAACAATAACAAATGCACCTAAACACAATGAAAGTTATGAAGACTTGAGTTTAGGGTCCAATGGGGTGGATTGGGTGCGTTCATTGTGAAAAATGCCAACGTGACTTCGTGGCATGAACTTTTGCATTAATTGCACCAGTTCACCCTGTTTTGCATCGAGTTTCATGGAGTTACAAAATGATCCCAAATGCACCCAAACACTATACAACGCCCCAAACAATGAGTTTAGGGTCCAATGGGGCAGATTGGGTGCATTCGTTGTGAAAAATCCCGACGTGACTTCGTGGCACACACTTTTGATTTAATTGCACCAGTTCACTCTGTTTTGCATCCAGTTTCATGCAGTTATGAAACGATCCCAAATGCACCCAAACATTATGCAACGCACCAAAACATGAGTTTAGGGTCCAATGGGGTGGACTGGGTGTGTTCGTAGAGAAAAATCACGGCGTGACTTCGTGGCATGAGCTTTCGCATTAATTGCACTAGTTCACCCGGTTTTGCATTGAGTTTCATGCGGTTAAGAAACGATTCCAAACGCACCCAAACACTATGCAACGCACCAGAACATGAGTTTAGGGTCCAATGGGGTGGACTGGGTGCGTTCGTAGAGAAAAATCCCGGTGTGACTTCATGGCACGAGCTTTCGCATTAATTGCACTAGTTCACCGTGTTTTGCATCGAGTTTCATGCGGTTACGAAACGATCCCAAATGCACCCAAACACTATGCAACGCACGAAAACATGAGTTTATGGTCCAATGGGGTGGATTGGGTGTGGTCGTTGTGATAAATCCGAATGTGACTTCATGGCACGAGCTTTCGCATTAATTGCACTTGTTCACCATGTTTTGCATCGAGTTTCATGCGGTTACGAAACGATCCCAAATGCACCCAAACACTTTGCAACGCACCAAAACATGAGTTTAGGGTCCAACGGAGTGGATTCGGTGCGTTCGTTGCAAAAAAATCTCGACGTGACTTTGTGGCACGTATTTTTCTATTAATTGCACTAGTTCACACTGTTTTGCACCGAGTTTGATGCAGTTACGAAACGATCCCAAATGCACCCAAACACTATGCAACGCACCAAAACGTGAGTTTAGGGTCCAATGGGGCGGATTGGGTGCGTTTGTTGCTAAAAATCCAGACGTGACTTCGTGGCATGAGCTTTCACATTAATTACACCAGTTCGCCCTGTTTTGCATCGAGTTTCATGCGGTTACGAAACGATCCCAAATGCACCCAAACACTATGCAATGCACCAAAACATGAGTTTAGAGTCCAATGGAGTGGATTGGGTGCGTTCGTTGCAAAAAAATCCCGACGTGACTTCATGGCACGTACTTTTCTATTAATTGCACCAGTTCACACTGTTTTGCACCGAGTTTGATGCAGTTACGAAACGATCCCAAATGCACCCAAACACTATGCAACGCCCCAAAACGTGAGTTTAGGGTCCAATGGGGCGGATTGGGTGCGTTCGTTGCGAAAAATCCAGACGTGACTTCGTGGCATGAGCTTTCGCATTAATTACACCAGTTCGCCCTGTTTTGCATCGAGTTTCATGCGGTTACGAAACGATCCCAAATGCACCCAAACACTATGCAACGCACCAAAACATGAGTTTAGAGTCCAATGGAGTGGATTGGGTGCGTTCATTGTAAAAACTCCCGACGTGACTTCGTGGCACGTACTTTTGCATTAATTGCACCAGTTCACACTGTTTTGCACTGAGTTTCATGCAGTTACATAACGATCCCAAATGCTCCCAAACACTATGCAGCTTACCAAAACATGAGTTTAGGGTCCAATGTGGTTGATTGGGTGCGTTCGTTGTGAAAAATCCCGACGTGACTTCATGGCACGAACTTTTGCATTAAGTGCACCAGTTCACAGCATTTTGCCCCGAGTTTTATGCAGTTACGAAACGATAATTGATGAACCCAAACACTATGAAACTTACCAAAACATGAGTTTAGGGTCTAATGGGGAGGATTGGGTGCGTTCGAAGAGAAAAATCCCGGTGTGACTTCTTGGCACGAGCTTTCGCATTAATTGCACTAGTTCACCGTATTTTGCATCGAGTTTCATGCGGTTACGAAATGATCCCAAATGCACCCAAACACTATGCAACGCACCAGAGCATGAGTTCAGGGTCCAATGGAGTGGATTGGGTGCGTTCGTTGCAAAAAATCCCGACGTGACTTCGTTGCACGTACTTTTGCATTAATTGCACCAGTTCACACTGTTTTGCACTGAGTTTCATGCAGTTACGGAACAATCCCAAATGCACCCAAACACTATACAACGCACCAAAACATGAGTTTAGGGTCCAATGGGGTGGATTGGGTGCGATCGTAGCGAAAAATCCCGGCATGACTTCGTGGCACGAGCTTTCGCATTAATTGCACTAATTCACCCTTTTTTGCATCGAGTTTCATGCGGTTACGAAACGATCCCAAATGCACCCAAACACTATGCAACGCACCAAAACATGAGTTTAGGGTCCAATGGAGTGGATTGGGTGCGTTCGTTGCAAAAAATCCCGACGTGACTTCGTGGCGCGAACTTTTGCATTAATTGCAGCAGTTCACCCTGTTTTGCTTTGAGTTTCATGCAGTTAAGAAATGATCCCAAATGCACCCAAACAATATACAACGCACCAAAACATGAGTTTAGGGTCCAATGGGGCGGATTGGGTGCGTTCGTTGCGAAAAATTCGGACGTGACTTCGTGGCACGAACTTTTACATTAATTGCACTAGTTCACACCATTTGCACCGGGGTTCATGCAGTTACGAAACAATAACAAATGCACCCAAACACAATGAAACTTATGAAGACTTGAGTTTAGGGTCCAATGGGGTGGATTGGGTGCGTTCATTGTGAAAAATGCCAACGTGACTTCGTGGCATGAACTTTTGCATTAATTGCACCAGTTCACCCTGTTTTGCATCGAGTTTCATGGAGTTACAAAATGATCCCAAATGCAACCAAACACTATACAACGCCCCAAACAATGAGTTTAGGGTCCAATGGGGCAGATTGGGTGCATTCGTTGTGAAAAATCCCGACGTGACTTCGTGGCACACACTTTTGATTTAATTGCACCAGTTCACTCTGTTTTGCATCCAGTTTCATGCAGTTATGAAACGATCCCAAATGCACCCAAACATTATGCAACGCACCAAAACATGAGTTTAGGGTCCAATGGGGTGGACTGGGTGTGTTCGTAGAGAAAAATCACGGCGTGACTTCGTGGCACGAGCTTTCGCATTAATTGCACTAGTTCACCCGGTTTTGCATTGAGTTTCATGCGGTTAAGAAACGATTCCAAACACACCCAAACACTATGCAACGCACCAGAACATGAGTTTAGGGTCCAATGGGGTGGACTGGGTGCGTTCGTAGAGAAAAATCCCGGTGTGGCTTCATGGCACGAGCTTTCGCATTAATTGCACTAGTTCACCGTGTTTTGCATCGAGTTTCATGCGGTTACGAAACGATCCCAAATGCACCCAAACACTATGCAATGCACGAAAACATGAGTTTACGGTCCAATGGGGTGGATTGGGTGTGGTCGTTGTGATAAATCCCAATGTGACTTCATGGCACGAACTTTTGTATTAATTTCACCAGTTCACCCCGTTTTGAACCAAGTTTCATGCAATTATGAAACGATCCCAAATGCACCCAAACACTATGCAACGCCCGAAAACATGAGTTTAGGGTCCAATGGGGTGGATTGGGTGCGTTCGTAGAGAAAAATCCCGGCGTGACTTCGTGGCACGAGCTTTCGCATTAATTGCACTTGTTCACCATGTTTTGCATCGAGTTTCATGCGGTTACGAAACGATCCCAAATGCACCCAAACACTTTGCAACGCACCAAAACATGAGTTTAGGGTCCAACGGAGTGGATTCGGTGCGTTCGTTGCAAAAAAAATCCCGACGTGACTTCGTGGCACGTACTTTTCTATTAATTGCACCAGTTCACACTGTTTTGCACCGAGTTTGATGCAGTTACGAAACGATCCCAAATGCACCCAAACACTACACAACGCACCAAAACGTGAGTTTAGGGTCCAATGGGGCGGATTGGGTGCGTTCGTTGCGAAAAATCCAGATGTGACTTCGTGACATGAGCTTTCGCATTAATTACACCAGTTCGCCCTATTTTGCATCGAGTTTCATGCGGTTACGAAACGATCCCAAATGCACCCAAACAATATGCAACGCACCAAAACATGAGTTTAGAGTCCAATGGAGTGGATTGGGTGTGTTCATTGTAAAAAAAACCCGACGTGACTTCGTGGCACGTACTTTTGCATTAATTGCACCAGTTCACACTGTTTTGCACTGAGTTTCATGCAGTTACGAAACGATCCCAAATGCTCCCAAACACTATGCAGCGCACCAAAACATGAGTTTAGGGTCCAATGTGGTTGATTGGGTGCGTTCGTTGTGAAAAATCCCGACGTGACTTCGTGGCACGAACTTTTGCATTAAGTGCACCAGTTCACAGCATTTTGCCCCGAGTTTTATGCAGTTACGAAACGATAATAGATGAACCCAAACACTATGAAACTTACCAAAACATGAGTTTAGGGTCTAATGGGGAGGATTGGGTGCGTTCGAAGAGAAAAATCCCGGCGTGACTTCTTGGCACGAGCTTTCGCATTAATTGCACTAGTTCACCGTATTTTGCATCGAGTTTCATGCGGTTACGAAACGATCCCAAATGCACCCAAACACTATGCAACGCACCAAAACATGAGTTTAGGGTCCAATGGAGTGGATTGGGTGCGTTCATTGTAAAAGATCCCGACGTGACTTCGTGGCACGTACTTTTGCATTAATTGCACTAGTTCACACTGTTTTGCACTGAGTTTCATGCAGTTACACAACGATCCCAAATGCTCCCAAACACTATGCAGCGCACCAAAACATTAGTTTAGGGTCCAATGTGGTTGATTGGGTGCGTTCGTTGTGAAAAATCCCGACGTGACTTCGTAGCACGAACTTTTGCATTAATTGCACCAGTTCACACCGTTTTGCACCGAGTTTTATGCAGTTACGAAACGATAATAGATGAACCCAAACACTATGAAACTTACCAAAACATGAGTTTAAAGTCTAATGGGGAGGATTGGGTGCGTTCGAAGAAAAAAATCCCGACGTGACTTCTTGGTATGAGCTTTCGCATAAATTGCACTAGTTCACCGTATTTTGCATCGAGTTTCATGCGGTTATGAAACGATCCCAAATGCACCCAAACACTATGCAACGCACCAAAACATGAGTTTAGGGTCCAATGTGGTGGATTGGGTGCGTTCGTTGTGAAAAATCCCGATGTGACTTCGTGGCACGAACTTTTGCATTAATTGCACCCGTTCACCCTATTTTGCATCGAGTTTCATGGAGTGTCGAAATGGTCCCAATTGCATTCAAACACTATACAACGAACCAAAACATGAGTTTAGGGTCCAATGGGGCAGATTGCGTGCGTTCGTTGCGAAAAATCTGAACGTGACTTCGTGGCACAAACTTTTGATTTAATTGCACCAGTTCACTCTGTTTTGCACCGAGTTTCATGCAGTTATGAAACGATCCCAAATGCACCCAAACACTATGCAACGGACCAAAACATGAGTTTAGGGTCCAATGTGGTGGATTGGGTGCGTTCGTTGTGAAAAATCCCGACGTGATTTCGTGGCACGTACTTTTACATTAATTGCACCAGTTCACACTGTTTTGCACCGAGTTTTATGCATTTACGAAACGATAATAGATGAACCCAAACACTATGAAACTTACCAAAACATGAGTTTACGGTCCAATGGGATGGATTTGGTGCGTTCGTTGCGTAAAATCCCGATGTGACTTCGTGGCACGAACTTTTGCATTAATTGCACCAGTTCACCCTATTTTGCATCGAGTTTCATGGAGTGTCGAAATGGTCCCAATTGCACTCAAACACTATACAACGAACCAAAACATGAGTTTAGGGTCCAATGGGGCGGATTGCGTGCGTTCGTTGCGAAAAATCTGAACGTGACTTCGTGGCACAAACTTTTGATTTAATTGCACCAGTTCACTCTGTTTTGCACCGAGTTTCATGCAGTTATGAAACGATCCCAAATGCACCCAAACACTATGCAACGGACCAAAACATGAGTTTAGGTTCTAATGGGGTGGACTGGGTGTGGTCGTAGAGAAAAATCCCGGCGTGATTTCGTGGCACGAGCTTTCGCATTAATTGCACTAGTTCACCCTGTTTTGCATCGAGTTTGATGCGGTTACGAAATGATCCCGAATGCACCCAAACACTATGCAACGCACCAAAACATGAGTTTAGGGTCCAATGGAGTGGATTGGGTGCGTTCGTTGCAAAAAATCCCGACGTGGCTTCGTGGCACGTACTTTTGCATTAATTTCATCAGTTCACACTGTTTTGCAGTGAGTTTCATGCAGTTACGAAACAATCCCAAATGCTCCCAAACACTATGCAGCGCACCAAAACATGAGTTTAGGGTCCAATGTGGTTGATTGGGTGCGTTCGTTGTGAAAAATCCCGACGTGACTTCGTGGCACGAACTTTTGCATTAAGTGCACCAGTTCACAGCATTTTGCACCGAGTTTTATGCAGTTACGAAACGATAATAGATGAACCCAAACACTATGAAACTTACCAAAACATGAGTTTAGGGTCTAATGGGGAGGATTGGGTGCGTTCGAAGAGAAAAATCCCGGCGTGACTTCTTGGCACGAGCTTTCGCATTAATTGCACTAGTTCACCGTATTTTGCATCGAGTTTCATGCGGTTACGAAACGATCCCAAATGCACCCAAACACTATGCAACGCACCAAAACATGAGTTTAGGGTCCAATGGAGTGGATTGTGTGCGTTCGTTACAAAAAATCCCGACGTGACTTCGTGGCACGTACTTTTGTATTAATTGCACCAGTTCACAATGTTTTGCACTGAGTTTCATGCAGTTACGGAACAATCCCAAATGCACCCAAACACTATACAACGCACCAAAACATGAGTTTAGGGTCCAATGGGGTGGATTGGGTGCGATCGTAGCGAAAAATCCCAGTGTGACTTCGTGGCACGTACTTTTGCATTAATTGCACCAGTTCACACTGTTTTGCACTGAGTTTCATGCAGTTACAAATCAATCCCAAATGCTCCCAAACACTATGCAGCGCACCAAGACATGAGTTTACGGTCCAATGTGGTGGATTGGGTGTGTTCGTTGCGAAAAATCCGAACGTGACTTCGTGGCACGAACTTTTGCATTAATTGCACCAGTTCACACTGTTTTGCACTGAGTTTCATGCAGTTACGGAACAATCCCAAATGCACCCAAACACTATACAACGCACCAAAACATGAGTTTAGGGTCTAATGGGGTGGATTGGGTGCGATCGTAGCGAAAAATCCCAGTGTGACTTCGTGGCACATACTTTTGCATTAATTGCACCAGTTCACACTGTTTTGCACTGAGTTTCATGCAGTTACGAAACAATCCCAAATGCTCCCAAACACTATGCAGCGCACCAAAACATGAGTTTAGGGTCCAATGTGGTGGATTGGGTGTGTTCGTTCCGAAAAATCCGAACGTGACTTCGTGGCACGAACTTTTGCATTAATTGCACCAGTTCACACCATTTTGCACCCAATTTCATGCAGTTACGAAATGATAATAGATGAACCCAAGCACTTTGAAACTTACCAAAACATGAGTTTAGGGTCCAATGGGGTGGATTGGGTGTGTTCGTTGCGAAAAATCCAGACGTGACTTCGTGGCACGAACTTTTGCATTAATTGCACCAGTTCACCCTATTTTGCATCGAGTTTCATGGAGTTACGAAATGATCCCAAATGCACCCAAACACTATACAACACACCAAAACATGAGTTTAGGGTATAATGGGGCGGATTGGGTGTGTTTGTTGCGAAAAATCCGAACGTGACTTCGTGGCACGAACTTTTTCATTAATTGCACCAGTTCACACCGTTTTTCACCCATTTTCATGCAGTTACGAAATTATAACAGATGAACCCAAGCACTATGAAACTTATCAAAACATGAGTTTAGGGTCCAATGGGGTGGATTGGGTGTATTCGTTGCGAACAATAAAGACGTGACTTCGTGGCATGAACTTTTGCATTAATTGCACCAGTTCACCCTATTTTGCATCGAGTTTCAGGGAGTTACAAAATGATCCCAAATGCACCCAAACACTATACAACACACCAAAACATGAGTTTAGGGTCCAATGGGGCGGATTGGGTGCGTTCGTTGCGAAAAATCCAGATGTGACTTCGTGCCATGAACTTTTTCATTAATTTCACCAGTTCACCCTATTTTGCATCGAGTTTCATGCGGTTACGAAACAATCCCAAATGCACCCAAACACTATGCAAAGCACCAAAACATGAGTTTAGAGTCCAATGGAGTGGATTGGGTGCGTTCATTGTAAAAAATCCCGATGTGACTTTGTGGCTCATACTTTTGCATTAATTGCACCAGTTCACACTGTTTTGCACTGAGTTTCATGCAGTTACGAAACGATCCCAAATGCTCCCAAACACTATGCAGCGCACCAAAACATGAGTTTAGGGTCCAATGTGGTGGATTGGGTGTGTTCGTTGCGAAAAATCCGAACGTGACTTCATGGCACGAACTTTTGCATTAATTGCACCAGTTCACCCTATTTTGCATCGAGTTTCATGGATTTAGGAAATGGTCCCAAATGCACTCAAACACTATACAACGCACCAAAACATGAGTTTGGGGTCCAATGGGGCGAATTTGGTGCGTTCGTTACGAAAAATCCGAACGTGACTTCGTGGCACAAACTTTTGATTTAATTGCACCAGTTCACTCTGTTTTGCACCGAGTTTCATGCAGTTATGAAACGATCCCAAATGCACCCAAACATTATGCAACGGACCAAAACATGAGTTTAGGGTCTAATGGGATGGACTGGGTGCGTTCGTAGAGAAAAATCCCGTCGTGATTTCAAGGCACGAGCTTTCGCATTAATTGCACTAGTTCACCAAGTTTTGCATCGAGTTTCATGCGGTTACGAAATGATCCCGAATGCACCCAAACACTATGCAACGCACCAAAACATGAGTTTAGGGTCCAATGGAGTGGATTGGGTGCGTTCGTTGCAAAAAATCCTGACGTGACTTCGTGGAACGTACTTTTGCATTAATTGCATCAGTTCACACTGTATTGCACTGAGTTTCATGCAGTTACGAATCAATCCCAAATGCTCCCAAACACTATGCAGCGCACCAAAACGTGAGTTTAGGGTCCAATGTGGTTGATTGGGTGCGTTCGTTGTGAAAAATCCCGACGTGACTTCGTGGCACGAACTTTTGCATTAATTGCACCAGTTCACACCGTTTTGCACCGAGTTTTATGCATTTACGAAACGATAATAGATGAACCCAAACACTATGAAACATACCAAAACATGAGTTTAGGGGCCAGTGGGGTGGATTGGGTGCGTTCGTTGTGAAAAATCCAGACGTGACTTTGTGGCACGAACTTTTGCATTAATTGAACCAGTTCACCCTATTTTGCATCGAGTTTCATGGCGTTACGAAATGATCCCAAATGCACCCAAACACTATACAACACACCAAAACATGAGTTTAGGGTATAATGGGGCGGATTGGGTGCGTTCGTTGTGAAAAATCCCGACGTGACTTCGTGGCACACACTTTTGCTTTAATTGCACCAGTTCACTCTGTTTTGCATCCAGTTTCATGCAGTTATGAAACGATCCCAAATGCACCCGAACATTATGCAACGCATCAAAACATGAGTTTAGGGTCCAATGGGGTGGACTGGGTGTGTTCGTAGAGAAAAATCACGGCGTGACTTCGTGGCACAAGCTTTCGCATTAATTGCACTAGTTCACCCGGTTTTGCATTGAGTTTCATGCTTTTACGAAACGATTCCAAACGCACCCAAACACTATGCAACGCACCAAAACATGAGTTTAGGGTCCAATGGGATGGATTGGGTGCGTTCGTAGAGAAAAATCCCGGCGTGACTTCATGGCACGAGCTTTCGCATTAATTGCACTAGTTCACTGTGTATTGCATCGAGTTTCATGCGGTTACCAAACGATCCCAAATGCACCCAAACACTATGCAACGCACCAGAGCATGAGTTCAGGGTCCAATGGAGTGGATTGGGTGCGTTCGTTGCAAATAAAATCCCGACGTGACTTCGTGGCACGTATTTTTCTATTAATTGCACCAGTTCACACTGTTTTGCACCGAGTTTGATGCAGTTACGAAACGATCCCAAATGCACCCAAACACTATGCAACGCACCAAAACGTGAGTTTAGGGTCCAATGGGGCGAATTGGGTGCGTTTGTTGCTAAAAATCCAGACGTGACTTCGTGGCATGAGCTTTCGCATTAATTACACCAGTTCGCCCTGTTTTGCATCGAGTTTCATGCGGTTACGAAACGATCCCAAATGCACCCAAACACTATGCAACGCACCAAAACATGAGTTTAGAGTCCAATGGAGTGGATTGGGTGCGTTCATTGTAAAAAATCCCGACGTGACTTCGTGGCACGTACTTTTGCATTAATTGCACCAGTTCACACTGTTTTGCACTGAGTTTCATGCAGTTACAAAACGATCCCAAATGCTCCCAAACACTATGCAGCGCACCAAAACATGAGTTTAGGGTCCAATGTGGTTGATTGGGTGCGTTCGTTGTGAAAAATCCCGACGTGACTTCATGGCACGAACTTTTGCACCAGTTCACACTATTTTGCACCGAGTTTTATACTGTTACGAAATGATAATTGATGAACCCAAACACTATGAAACTTACCAAAACATGAGTTTAGGGTCTAATGGGGAGGATTGGGTGCGTTCGAAGAGAAAAATCCCGGTGTGACTTCTTGGCACGAGCTTTCGCATTAATTGCACTAGTTCACCGTATTTTGCATCGAGTTTCATACGGTTACGAAATGATCCCAAATGCACCCAAACACTATGCAACGCACCAGAGCATGAGTTAAGGGTCCAATGGAGTGGATTGGGTGCGTTCGTTGCAAAAAATCCCGACGTGACTTCGTGGCACGTACTTTTGCATTAATTGCACCTGTTCACACTGTTTTGCACTGAGTTTCATGCAGTTACGGAACAATCCCAAATGCACCCAAAAACTATACAACGCCCCAAAACATGAGTTTAGGGTCCAATGGGGTGGATTGGGTGCGATCGTAGCGAAAAATCCCGGCATGACTTCGTGGCACGAGCTTTCGCATTAATTGCACTAATTCACCCTTTTTTGCATCGAGTTTCATGCGGTTACGAAACGATCCCAAATGCACCCAAACACTATGCAACGCACCAAAACATGAGTTTAGGGTCCAATGGAGTGGATTGGGTGCATTCGTTGCAAAAAATCCCGACGTGACTTCGTGGTGCAAACTTTTGCATTAATTGCAGCAGTTCACCCTGTTTTGCTTTGAGTTTCATGCAGTTAAGAAATGATCCCAAATGCACCCAAACAATATACAACGCACCAAAACATGAGTTTAGGGTCCAATGGGGCGGATTGGGTGCGTTCGTTGCGAAAAATTCGGACGTGACTTCGTGGCACGAACTTTTGCATTAATTGCACTAGTTCACACCATTTGCACCGAGGTTCATGCAGTTACGAAACAATAACAAATGCACCCAAACACAATGAAACTTATGAAGACTTGAGTTTATGGTCCAATGGGGTGGATTGGGTGCGTTCATTGTGAAAAATGCCGACGTGACTTCGTGGCATGAACTTTTGCATTAATTGCACCAGTTCACCCTGTTTTGCATCGAGTTTCATGGAGTTACAAAATGATCCCAAACGCACCCAAACACTATACAACGCCCCAAACAATGAGTTTAGGGTCCAATGGGGCAGATTGGGTGCATTCGTTGTGAAAAATCCAGACGTGACTTCGTGGCACACACTTTTGATTTAATTGCACCAGTTCACTCTGTTTTGCATCCAGTTTTCATGCAGTTATGAAACGATCCCAAATGCACCCAAACATTATGCAACGCACCAAAACATGAGTTTAGGGTCCAATGGGGTGGACTGGGTGTGTTCGTAGAGAAAAATCACGGCGTGACTTCGTGGCACGAGCTTTCGCATTAATTGCACTAGTTCACCCGGTTTTGCATTGACTTTCATGCGGTTAAGAAACGATTCCAAATGCACCCAAACACTATGCAACGCACCAAAACATGAGTTTAGGGTCCAATGGGGTGGATTGGGTGCGTTCGTAGAGAAAAAACCCGGTGTGACTTCATGGCACGAGCTTTCGCATTAATTGCACTAGTTCACCGTGTTTTGCATCGAGTTTCATGCGGTTACGAAACGATCCCAAATGCACCCAAACACTATGCAACGCACGAAAACATGAGTTTACGGTCCAATGGGGCGGATTGGGTGTGGTCGTTGTGATAAATCCCAATGTGACTTCATGGCACAAACTTTTGTATTAATTGCACCAGTTCACCCCGTTTTGAACCAAGTTTCATGCAATTATGAAACGATCCCAAATACACCCAAACACTATGCAACGCCCCAAAACATGAGTTTAGGGTCCAATGGGGTGGATTGGGTGCGTTCGTAGAGAAAAATCCCGGCGTGACTTCGTGGCACGAGCTTTCGCATTAATTGCACTTGTTCACCATGTTTTGCATCGAGTTTCATGCGGTTACGAAACGATCCCAAATGCACCCAAACACTTTGCAACGCACCAAAACATGAGTTTAGGGTCCAACGGAGTGGATTCGGTGCGTTCGTTGCAAAAAAATCCCGACGTGACTTCGTGGCACGTACTTTTCTATTAATTGCACCAGTTCACACTGTTTTGCACCGAGTTTGATGCAGTTACGATACGATCCCAAATGCACCCAAACACTATGCAGCGCACCAAAACATGAGTTTAGGGTCCAATGTGGTTGATTGGGTGCGTTCGTTGTGAAAAATCCCGACGTGACTTCGTGGCACGTACTTTTGCATTAATTGCACCAGTTCACACTATTTTGCACCGAGTTTTATACTGTTACGAAATGATAATTGATGAATCCAAACACTATGAAACTTACCAAAACATGAGTTTAGGGTCTAATGGGGAGGATTGGGTGCGTTCGAAGAGAAAAATCCCGGTGTGACTTCTTGGCACGAGCTTTCGCATTAATTGCACTAGTTCACCGTATTTTGCATCGAGTTTCATACGGTTACGAAATGATCCCAAATGCACCCAAACACTATGCAACGCACCAGAGCATGAGTTCAGGGTCCAATGGAGTGGATTGGGTGCGTTCGTTGCAAAAAATCCCGACGTGACTTCGTGGCACGTACTTTTGCATTAATTGCACCTGTTCACACTGTTTTGCACTGAGTTTCATGCAGTTACGGAACAATCCCAAATGCACCCAAAAACTATACAACGCCCCAAAACATGAGTTTAGGGTCCAATGGGGAGGATTGGGTGCGATCGTAGCGAAAAATCCCGGCATGACTTCGTGGCACGAGCTTTCGCATTAATTGCACTAATTCACCCTTTTTTGCATCGAGTTTCATGCGGTTACGAAACGATCCCAAATGCACCCAAACACTATGCAACGCACCAAAACATGAGTTTAGGGTCCAATGGAGTGGATTGGGTGCATTCGTTGCAAAAAATCCCGACGTGACTTCGTGGTGCAAACTTTTGCATTAATTGCAGCAGTTCACCCTGTTTTGCTTTGAGTTTCATGCAGTTAAGAAATGATCCCAAATGCACCCAAACAATATACAACGCACCAAAACATGAGTTTAGGGTCCAATGGGGCGGATTGGGTGCGTTCATTGCGAAAAATTCGGACGTGACTTCGTGGCACGAACTTTTGCATTAATTGCACTAGTTCACACCATTTGCACCGAGGTTCATGCAGTTACGAAACAATAACAAATGCACCCAAACACAATGAAACTTATGAAGACTTGAGTTTATGGTCCAATGGGGTGGATTGTGTGCGTTCATTGTGAAAAATGCCGACGTGACTTCGTGGCATGAACTTTTGCATTAATTGCACCAGTTCACCCTGTTTTGCATCGAGTTTCATGGAGTTACAAAATGATCCCAAATGCACCCAAACACTATACAACACCCCAAACAATGAGTTTAGGGTCCAATGGGGCAGATTGGGTGCATTCGTTGTGAAAAATCCCGACGTGACTTCGTGGCACGAGCTTTCGCATTAATTGCACTAATTCACCCTTTTTTGCATCGAGTTTCATGCGGTTACGAAACGATCCCAAATGCACCCAAACACTATGCAACGCACCAAAACATGAGTTTAGGGTCCAATGGAGTGGATTGGGTGCATTCATTGCAAAAAATCCCGACGTGACTTCGTGGTGCAAACTTTTGCATTAATTGCAGCAGTTCACCCTGTTTTGCTTTGAGTTTCATGCAGTTAAGAAATGATCCCAAATGCACCCAAACAATATACAACGCACCAAAACATGAGTTTAGGGTCCAATGGGGCGGATTGGGTGCGTTCGTTGCGAAAAATTCGGACGTGACTTCGTGGCACGAACTTTTGCATTAATTGCACTAGTTCACACCATTTGCACCGAGGTTCATGCAGTTACGAAACAATAACAAATGCACCCAAACACAATGAAACTTATGAAGACTTGAGTTTATGGTCCAATGGGGTGGATTGGGTGCGTTCATTGTGAAAAATGCCGACGTGACTTCGTGGCATGAACTTTTGCATTAATTGCACCAGTTCACCCTGTTTTGCATCGAGTTTCATGGAGTTACAAAATGATCCCAAATGCACCCAAACACTATACAACGCCCCAAACAATGAGTTTAGGGTCCAATGGGGCAGATTGGGTGCATTCGTTGTGAAAAATCCAGACGTGACTTCGTGGCACACACTTTTGATTTAATTGCACCAGTTCACTCTGTTTTGCATCCAGTTTCATGCAGTTATGAAACGATCCCAAATGCACCCAAACATTATGCAACGCACCAAAACATGAGTTTAGGGTCCAATGGGGTGGACTGGGTGTGTTCGTAGAGAAAAATCACGGCGTGACTTCGTGGCACGAGCTTTCGCATTAATTGCACTAGTTCACCCGGTTTTGCATTGACTTTCATGCGGTTAAGAAACGATTCCAAATGCACCCAAACACTATGCAACGCACCAAAACATGAGTTTAGGGTCCAATGGGGTGGATTGGGTGCGTTCGTAGAGAAAAAACCCGGTGTGACTTCATGGCACGAGCTTTCGCATTAATTGCACTAGTTCACCGTGTTTTGCATCGAGTTTCATGCGGTTACGAAACGATCCCAAATGCACCCAAACACTATGCAACGCACGAAAACATGAGTTTACGGTCCAATGGGGCGGATTGGGTGTGGTCGTTGTGATAAATCCCAATGTGACTTCATGGCACAAACTTTTGTATTAATTGCACCAGTTCACCCCGTTTTGAACCAAGTTTCATGCAATTATGAAACGATCCCAAATACACCCAAACACTATGCAACGCCCCAAAACATGAGTTTAGGGTCCAATGGGGTGGATTGGGTGCGTTCGTAGAGAAAAATCCCGGCGTGACTTCGTGGCACGAGCTTTCGCATTAATTGCACTTGTTCACCATGTTTTGCATCGAGTTTCATGCGGTTACGAAACGATCCCAAATGCACCCAAACACTTTGCAACGCACCAAAACATGAGTTTAGGGTCCAACGGAGCGGATTCGGTGCGTTCGTTGCAAAAAAAATCCCGACGTGACTTCGTGGCACGTACTTTTCTATTAATTGCACCAGTTCACACTGTTTTGCACCGAGTTTGATGCAGTTACGAAACGATCCCAAATGCACCCAAACACTATGCAGCGCACCAAAACATGAGTTTAGGGTCCAATGTGGTTGATTGGGTGCGTTCGTTGTGAAAAATCCCGACGTGACTTCGTGGCACGTACTTTTGCATTAATTGCACCAGTTCACACTATTTTGCACCGAGTTTTATACTGTTACGAAATGATAATTGATGAATCCAAACACTATGAAACTTACCAAAACATGAGTTTAGGGTCTAATGGGGAGGATTGGGTGCGTTCGAAGAGAAAAATCCCGGTGTGACTTCTTGGCACGAGCTTTCGCATTAATTGCACTAGTTCACCGTATTTTGCATCGAGTTTCATACGGTTACGAAATGATCCCAAATGCACCCAAACACTATGCAACGCACCAGAGCATGAGTTCAGGGTCCAATGGAGTGGATTGGGTGTGTTCGTTGCAAAAAATCCCGACGTGACTTCGTGGCACGTACTTTTGCATTAATTGCACCTGTTCACACTGTTTTGCACTGAGTTTCATGCAGTTACGGAACAATCCCAAATGCACCCAAAAACTATACAACGCCCCAAAACATGAGTTTAGGGTCCAATAGGGTGGATTGGGTGCGATCGTAGCGAAAAATCCCGGCATGACTTCGTGGCACGAGCTTTCGCATTAATTGCACTAATTCACCCTTTTTTGCATCGAGTTTCATGCGGTTACGAAACGATCCCAAATGCACCCAAACACTATGCAACGCACCAAAACATGAGTTTAGGGTCCAATGGAGTGGATTGGGTGCATTCGTTGCAAAAAATCCCGACGTGACTTCGTGGTGCAAACTTTTGCATTAATTGCAGCAGTTCACCCTGTTTTGCTTTGAGTTTCATGCAGTTAAGAAATGATCCCAAATGCACCCAAACAATATACAACGCACCAAAACATGAGTTTAGGGTCCAATGGGGCGGATTGGGTGCGTTCGTTGCGAAAAATTCGGACGTGACTTCGTGGCACGAACTTTTGCATTAATTGCACTAGTTCACACCATTTGCACCGAGGTTCATGCAGTTACGAAACAATAACAAATGCACCCAAACACAATGAAACTTATGAAGACTTGAGTTTATGGTCCAATGGGGTGGATTGGGTGCGTTCATTGTGAAAAATGCCGACGTGACTTCGTGGCATGAACTTTTGCATTAATTGCACCAGTTCACCCTGTTTTGCATCGAGTTTCATGGAGTTACAAAATGATCCCAAATGCACCCAAACACTATACAACGCCCCAAACAATGAGTTTAGGGTCCAATGGGGCAGATTGGGTGCATTCGTTGTGAAAAATCCAGACGTGACTTCGTGGCACACACTTTTGATTTAATTGCACCAGTTCACTCTGTTTTGCATCCAGTTTCATGCAGTTATGAAACGATCCCAAATGCACCCAAACATTATGCAACGCACCAAAACATGAGTTTAGGGTCCAATGGGGTGGACTGGGTGTGTTCGTAGAGAAAAATCACGGCGTGACTTCGTGGCACGAGCTTTCGCATTAATTGCACTAGTTCACCCGGTTTTGCATTGACTTTCATGCGGTTAAGAAACGATTCCAAATGCACCCAAACACTATGCAACGCACCAAAACATGAGTTTAGGGTCCAATGGGGTGGATTGGGTGCGTTCGTAGAGAAAAAACCCGGTGTGACTTCATGGCACGAGCTTTCGCATTAATTGCACTAGTTCACCGTGTTTTGCATCGAGTTTCATGCGGTTACGAAACGATCCCAAATGCACCCAAACACTATGCAACGCACGAAAACATGAGTTTACGGTCCAATGGGGCGGATTGGGTGTGGTCGTTGTGATAAATCCCAATGTGACTTCATGGCACAAACTTTTGTATTAATTGCACCAGTTCACCCCGTTTTGAACCAAGTTTCATGCAATTATGAAACGATCCCAAATACACCCAAACACTATGCAACGCCCCAAAACATGAGTTTAGGGTCCAATGGGGTGGATTGGGTGCGTTCGTAGAGAAAAATCCCGGCGTGACTTCGTGGCACGAGCTTTCGCATTAATTGCACTTGTTCACCATGTTTTGCATCGAGTTTCATGCGGTTACGAAACGATCCCAAATGCACCCAAACACTTTGCAACGCACCAAAACATGAGTTTAGGGTCCAACGGAGTGGATTCGGTGCGTTCATTGCAAAAAAAATCCCGACGTGACTTCGTGGCACGTACTTTTCTATTAATTGCACCAGTTCACACTGTTTTGCACCGAGTTTGATGCAGTTACGAAACGATCCCAAATGCACCCAAACACTATGCAGCGCACCAAAACATGAGTTTAGGGTCCAATGTGGTTGATTGGGTGCGTTCGTTGTGAAAAATCCCGACGTGACTTCGTGGCACGTACTTTTGCATTAATTGCACCAGTTCACACTATTTTGCACCGAGTTTTATACTGTTACGAAATGATAATTGATGAATCCAAACACTATGAAACTTACCAAAACATGAGTTTAGGGTCTAATGGGGAGGATTGGGTGCGTTCGAAGAGAAAAATCCCGGTGTGACTTCTTGGCACGAGCTTTCGCATTAATTGCACTAGTTCACCGTATTTTGCATCGAGTTTCATACGGTTACGAAATGATCCCAAATGCACCCAAACACTATGCAACGCACCAGAGCATGAGTTCAGGGTCCAATGGAGTGGATTGGGTGCGTTCGTTGCAAAAAATCCCGACGTGACTTCGTGGCACGTACTTTTGCATTAATTGCACCTGTTCACACTGTTTTGCACTGAGTTTCATGCAGTTACGGAACAATCCCAAATGCACCCAAAAACTATACAACGCCCCAAAACATGAGTTTAGGGTCCAATGGGGTGGATTGGGTGCGATCGTAGCGAAAAATCCCGGCATGACTTCGTGGCACGAGCTTTCGCATTAATTGCACTAATTCACCCTTTTTTGCATCGAGTTTCATGCGGTTACGAAACGATCCCAAATGCACCCAAACACTATGCAACGCACCAAAACATGAGTTTAGGGTCCAATGGAGTGGATTGGGTGCATTCGTTGCAAAAAATCCCGACGTGACTTCGTGGTGCAAACTTTTGCATTAATTGCAGCAGTTCACCCTGTTTTGCTTTGAGTTTCATGCAGTTAAGAAATGATCCCAAATGCACCCAAACAATATACAACGCACCAAAACATGAGTTTAGGGTCCAATGGGGCGGATTGGGTGCGTTCGTTGCGAAAAATTCGGACGTGACTTCGTGGCACGAACTTTTGCATTAATTGCACTAGTTCACACCATTTGCACCGAGGTTCATGCAGTTACGAAACAATAACAAATGCACCCAAACACAATGAAACTTATGAAGACTTGAGTTTATGGTCCAATGGGGTGGATTGGGTGCGTTCATTGTGAAAAATGCCGACGTGACTTCGTGGCATGAACTTTTGCATTAATTGCACCAGTTCACCCTGTTTTGCATCGAGTTTCATGGAGTTACAAAATGATCCCAAATGCACCCAAACACTATACAACGCCCCAAACAATGAGTTTAGGGTCCAATGGGGCAGATTGGGTGCATTCGTTGTGAAAAATCCAGACGTGACTTCGTGGCACACACTTTTGATTTAATTTCACCAGTTCACTCTGTTTTGCATCCAGTTTTCATGCAGTTATGAAACGATCCCAAATGCACCCAAACATTATGCAACGCACCAAAACATGAGTTTAGGGTCCAATGGGGTGGACTGGGTGTGTTCGTAGAGAAAAATCACGGCGTGACTTCGTGGCACGAGCTTTCGCATTAATTGCACTAGTTCACCCGGTTTTGCATTGACTTTCATGCGGTTAAGAAACGATTCCAAACGCACCCAAACACTACGCAACGCACCAAAACATGAGTTTAGGGTCCAATGGGGTGGATTGGGTGCGTTCGTAGAGAAAAAACCCGGTGTGACTTCATGGCACGAGCTTTCGCATTAATTGCACTAGTTCACCGTGTTTTGCATCGAGTTTAATGCGGTTACGAAACGATCCCAAATGCACCCAAACACTATGCAACGCACGAAAACATGAGTTTACGGTCCAATGGGGCGGATTGGGTGTGGTCGTTGTGATAAATCCCAATGTGACTTCATGGCACAAACTTTTGTATTAATTGCACCAGTTCACCCCGTTTTGAACCAAGTTTCATGCAATTATGAAACGATCCCAAATACACCCAAACACTATGCAACGCCCCAAAACATGAGTTTAGGGTCCAATGGGGTGGATTGGGTGCGTTCGTAGAGAAAAATCCCGGCGTGACTTCGTGGCACGAGCTTTCGCATTAATTGCACTTGTTCACCATGTTTTGCATCGAGTTTCATGCGGTTACGAAACGATCCCAAATGCACCCAAACACTTTGCAACGCACCAAAACATGAGTTTAGGGTCCAACGGAGTGGATTCGGTGCGTTCGTTGCAAAAAAAATCCCGACGTGACTTCGTGGCACGTACTTTTCTATTAATTGCACCAGTTCACACTGTTTTGCACCGAGTTTGATGCAGTTACGAAACGATCCCAAATGCACCCAAACACTATGCAGCGCACCAAAACATGAGTTTAGGGTCCAATGTGGTTGATTGGGTGCGTTCGTTGTGAAAAATCCCGACGTGACTTCGTGGCACGTACTTTTGCATTAATTGCACCAGTTCACACTATTTTGCACCGAGTTTTATACTGTTACGAAATGATAATTGATGAATCCAAACACTATGAAACTTACCAAAACATGAGTTTAGGGTCTAATGGGGAGGATTGGGTGCGTTCGAAGAGAAAAATCCCGGTGTGACTTCTTGGCACGAGCTTTCGCATTAATTGCACTAGTTCACCGTATTTTGCATCGAGTTTCATACGGTTACGAAATGATCCCAAATGCACCCAAACACTATGCAACGCACCAGAGCATGAGTTCAGGGTCCAATGGGGTGGATTGGGTGCGTTCGTTGCAAAAAATCCCGACGTGACTTCGTGGCACGTACTTTTGCATTAATTGCACCTGTTCACACTGTTTTGCACTGAGTTTCATGCAGTTACGGAACAATCCCAAATGCACCCAAAAACTATACAACGCCCCAAAACATGAGTTTAGGGTCCAATGGGGTGGATTGGGTGCGATCGTAGCGAAAAATCCCGGCATGACTTCGTGGCACGAGCTTTCGCATTAATTGCACTAATTCACCCTTTTTTGCATCGAGTTTCATGCGGTTACGAAACGATCCCAAATGCACCCAAACACTATGCAACGCACCAAAACATGAGTTTAGGGTCCAATGGAGTGGATTGGGTGCATTCGTTGCAAAAAATCCCGACGTGACTTCGTGGTGCAAACTTTTGCATTAATTGCAGCAGTTCACCCTGTTTTGCTTTGAGTTTCATGCAGTTAAGAAATGATCCCAAATGCACCCAAACAATATACAACGCACCAAAACATGAGTTTAGGGTCCAATGGGGCGGATTGGGTGCGTTCGTTGCGAAAAATTCGGACGTGACTTCGTGGCACGAACTTTTGCATTAATTGCACTAGTTCACACCATTTGCACCGAGGTTCATGCAGTTACGAAACAATAACAAATGCACCCAAACACAATGAAACTTATGAAGACTTGAGTTTATGGTCCAATGGGGTGGATTGGGTGCGTTCATTGTGAAAAATGCCGACGTGACTTCGTGGCATGAACTTTTGCATTAATTGCACCAGTTCACCCTGTTTTGCATCGAGTTTCATGGAGTTACAAAATGATCCCAAATGCACCCAAACACTATACAACGCCCCAAACAATGAGTTTAGGGTCCAATGGGGCAGATTGGGTGCATTCGTTGTGAAAAATTCAGACGTGACTTCGTGGCACACACTTTTGATTTAATTTCACCAGTTCACTCTGTTTTGCATCCAGTTTTCATGCAGTTATGAAACGATCCCAAATGCACCCAAACATTATGCAACGCACCAAAACATGAGTTTAGGGTCCAATGGGGTGGACTGGGTGTGTTCGTAGAGAAAAATCACGGCGTGACTTCGTGGCACGAGCTTTCGCATTAATTGCACTAGTTCACCCGGTTTTGCATTGACTTTCATGCGGTTAAGAAACGATTCCAAACGCACCCAAACACTACGCAACGCACCAAAACATGAGTTTAGGGTCCAATGGGGTGGATTGGGTGCGTTCGTAGAGAAAAAACCCGGTGTGACTTCATGGCACGAGCTTTCGCATTAATTGCACTAGTTCACCGTGTTTTGCATCGAGTTTAATGCGGTTACGAAACGATCCCAAATGCACCCAAACACTATGCAACGCACGAAAACATGAGTTTACGGTCCAATGGGGCGGATTGGGTGTGGTCGTTGTGATAAATCCCAATGTGACTTCATGGCACAAACTTTTGTATTAATTGCACCAGTTCACCCCGTTTTGAACCAAGTTTCATGCAATTATGAAACGATCCCAAATACACCCAAACACTATGCAACGCCCCAAAACATGAGTTTAGGGTCCAATGGGGTGGATTGGGTGCGTTCGTAGAGAAAAATCCCGGCGTGACTTCGTGGCACGAGCTTTCGCATTAATTGCACTTGTTCACCATGTTTTGCATCGAGTTTCATGCGGTTACGAAACGATCCCAAATGCACCCAAACACTTTGCAACGCACCAAAACATGAGTTTAGGGTCCAACGGAGTGGATTCGGTGCGTTCGTTGCAAAAAAATCCCGACGTGACTTCGTGGCACGTACTTTTCTATTAATTGCACCAGTTCACACTGTTTTGCACCGAGTTTGATGCAGTTACGAAACGATCCCAAATGCACCCAAACACTATACAACGCACCAAAACGTGAGTTTAGGGTCCAATGGGGCGGATTGGGTGCGTTCGTTGCGAAAAATCTAGACTTGACTTCGTGGCATGAGCTTTCGCATTAATTACACCAGTTCGCCCTATGTTGCATCGAGTTTCATGCGGTTACGAATCGATCCCAAATGCACCCAAACACTACGCAACGCACCAAAACATGAGTTTAGAGTCCAATGGAGTGGATTGGGTGCGTTCATTGTAAAAGATCCCGACGTGACTTCGTGGCACGTACTTTTGCATTAATTGCACCAGTTCACACTGTTTTGCACTGAGTTTCATGCAGTTACAAAACGATCCCAAATGCTCCCAAACACTATGCAGCGCACCAAAACATTAGTTTAGGGTCCAATGTGGTTGATTGGGTGCGTTCGTTGTGAAAAATCCCGACGTGACTTCGTGGCACGAACTTTTGCATTAATTGCACCTGTTCACACCGTTTTGCACCGAGTTTTATGCAGTTACGAAACGATAATAGATGAACCCAAACACTATGAAACTTACCAAAACATGAGTTTAAGGTCTAATGGGGAGGATTGGGTGCGTTCGAAGAAAAAAATCCCGACGTGACTTCTTGGCACGAGCTTTCGCATTAATTGCACTAGTTCACCGTATTTTGCATCGAGTTTCATGCGGTTACGAAACGATCCCAAATGCACCCAAACACTATGCAACGCACCAAAACATGAGTTTAGGGTCCAATGGAGTGGATTGGGTGCGTTCGTTGCAAAAAATCCCGACGTGACTACGTGGCGCGAACTTTTGCATTAATTGCACCAGTTCACCCTGTTTTGCTTCGACTTTCATGCAGTTAAGAAATGATCCCAAATGCACCCAAACACTATACAACGCACCAAAACATGAGTTTAGGGTCCAATGTGGCGGATTGGGTGCGTTCGTTGCGAAAAATTCGGACGTGACTTCGTGGCACGAACTTTTGCATTAATTGCACTAGTTCACACCATTTGCACCGGGGTTCATGCAGTTACGAAACCATAACAAATGCACCCAAACACAATGAAACTTATGAAGACTTGAGTTTAGGGTCCAATGGGGTGGATTGGGTGCGTTCATTGTGAAAAATACCGACGTGACTTCGTGGCATGAACTTTTGCATTAATTGCACCAGTTCACCCTGTTTTGCATCGAGTTTCATGGAGTTACAAAATGATCCCAAATGCACCCAAACACAATACAACGCCCCAAACAATGAGTTTAGGGTCCAATGGGGCAGATTGGGTGCATTCGTTGTAAAAAATCCTGACGTGACTTGGTGGCACACACTTTTGCTTTAATTGCACCAGTTCACTCTGTTTTGCATCAAGTTTCATGCAGTTATGAAACGATCCCTAATGCACCCAAACATTATGCAACGCACCAAAACATGAGTTTAGGGTCCAATGGGGTGGACTGGGTGTGTTCGTAGAGAAAAATCACGGCATGACATCGTGGCACGAGCTTTCGCATTAATTGCACTAGTTCACCCGGTTTTGCATTGAGTTTCATGCGGTGACGAAACGATTCCAAATGCACCCAAACACTATGCAACGCACCAAAACACGAGTTTAGGGTCCAATGGGGTGGATTGGGTGCGTTCGTAGAGAAAAATCCCGGCGTGACTTCATGGCACGAGCTTTCGCATTAATTGCACTAGTTCACCGTGTTTTGCATCGAGTTTCATGCGGTTACGAAACGATCCCAAATGCACCCAAACACTATGCAACGCACGAAAACATGGGTTTAGGGTCCAATGGGGCGGATTGGGTGTGTTCGTTGTGATAAATCCCAATGTGACTTCATGGCACGAACTTTTGAATTAATTGCACCAGTTCACCCCGTTTTGAACCAAGTTTCATGCATTTATGAAACGATCCCAAATGCACCCAATAACTATGCAACGCCCCAAAACATGAGTTTAGGGTCCAATGGGGTGGATTGGGTGCGTTTGTAGAGAAAAATCCCGGCGTGACTTCGTGGCACGAGCTTTCTTATTAATTGCACTTGTTCACCATGTTTTGCATCGAGTTTCATTCGGTTACGAAACGATCCCAAATGCACCCAAACACTTTGCAACGCACCAAAACATGAGTTTAGGGTCCAACGGAGTGGATTCGGTGCGTTCGTTGCCAAAAAAATCCCGACGTGACTTTGTGGCACGTACTTTTCTATTAATTGCACCAGTTCACACTGTTTTGCACCGAGTTTGATGCAGTTACGAAACGATCCCAAATGCACCCAAACACTACACAACGCACCAAAACGTGAGTTTAGGGTCCAATGGGGCGGATTGGGTGCGTTCGTTGCAAAAAATCCAGACGTGACTTCGTGACATGAGCTTTCGCATTAATTACACCAGTTCGCCCTATTTTGCATCGAGTTTCATGCGGTTACGAAACGATCCCAAATGCACCCAAACAATATGCAACGCACCAAAACATGAGTTTAGAGTCCAATGGAGTGGATTGGGTGTGTTCATTGTAAAAAAACCCGACGTGACTTCGTGGCACGTACTTTTGCATTAATTGCACCAGTTCACACTGTTTTGCACTGAGTTTCATGCAGTTACGAAACGATCCCAAATGCTCCCAAACACTATGCAGCGCACCAAAACATGAGTTTAGGGTCCAATGTGGTGGATTGGGTGCGTTCGTTGTGAAAAATCCCGACGTGACTTCGTGGCACGAACTTTTGCATTAATTGCACCAGTTCACACTGTTTTGCCCCGAGTTTTATGCATTTACGAAACGATAATAGATGAACCCAAACACTATGAAACTTACCAAAATATGAGCTTACGGTCCAATGGGATGGATTTGGTGCATTCGTTGCGTAAAATCCCGATGTGACTTCGTGGCACGAACTTTTGCATTAATTGCACCAGTTCACCCTATTTTGCATCGAGTTTCATGGAGTGTCGAAATGGTCCCAATTGCACTCAAACACTATACAACGAACCAAAACATGAGTTTAGGGTCCAATGGGGCGGATTGCGTGCGTTCGTTGCGAAAAATCTGAACGTGACTTCGTGGCACAAACTTTTGATTTAATTGCACCAGTTCACTCTGTTTTGCACCGAGTTTCATGCGGTTATGAAACGATCCCAAAAGCACCCAACCACTATGCAACGGACCAAAACATGAGTTTAGGGTCTAATGGGGTGGACTGGGTGCGGTCGTAGAGAAAAATCCCGGCGTGATTTCGTGGCACGAGCTTTCGCATTAATTGCACTAGTTCACCCTGTTTTGCATCGAGTTTCATGCGGTTACGAAACGATCCCGAATGCACCCAAACACTATGCAACGCACCAAAACATGAGTTTAGGATCCAATGGAGTGGATTGGGTGCGTTCATTGCAAAAAATCCCGACTTGGCTTCGTGGCACGTACTTTTGCATTAATTTCATCAGTTCACACTGTTTTGCAGTGAGTTTCATGCAGTTACGAAACAATCCCAAATGCTCCCAAACACTATGCAGCGCACCAAAACATGAGTTTAGGGTCCAATGTGGTTGATTGGGTGCGTTTGTTGTGAAAAATCCCGACGTGACTTCGTGGCACGAACTTTTGCATTAAGTGCACCAGTTCACAGCATTTTGCACCGAGTTTTATGCAGTTACGAAACGATAATAGATGAACCCAAACACTATGAAACTTACCAAAACATGAGTTTAGGGTCTAATGGGGAGGATTGGGTGCGTTCGAAGAGAAAAATCCCGGCGTGACTTCTTGGCACGAGCTTTCGCATTAATTGCACTATTTCACCGTATTTTGCATCGAGTTTCATGCGGTTACGAAACGATCCCAAATGCACCCAAACACTATGCAACGCACCAAAACATGAGTTTAGGGTCCAATGGAGTGGATTGGGTGCGTTCGTTACAAAAAATCCCGACGTGACTTCGTGGCACGTACTTTTGCATTAATTGCACCAGTTCACACTGTTTTGCACTGAGTTTCATGCAGTTACGGAACAATCCCAAATGCACCCAAACACTATACAACGCACCAAAACATGAGTTTAGGGTCCAATGGGGTGGATTGGGTGCGATCGTAGCAAAAAATCCCAGTGTGACTTCGTGGCACGTACTTTTGCATTAATTGCACCAGTTCACACTGTTTTGCACTGAGTTTCATGCAGTTACGAAACAATCCCAAATGCTCCCAAACACTATGCAGCGCACCAAAACATGAGTTTAGGGTCCAATGTGGTGGATTGGGTGTGTTCGTTGCGAAAAATCCGAACGTGACTTCGTGGCACGAACTTTTGCATTAATTGCACCAGTTCACCCTATTTTGCATCGAGTTTCATGGAGTTATGAAATAATCCCAAATTCACCCAAACACTATACAACGCACCAAAACACGAGTTTAGGGTCCAATGGAGTGGATTGGGTGCGTTCATTGTGAAAAATCGCAACGTGACTTCGTGGCACGAGCTTTCGCATTAATTGCACTAATTCACCCTGCTTTGCATCGAGTTTCATGCGGTTACGAAACGATCCCAAATGCACCCAAACACTATTCAACGCACCAAAACATGAGTTTAGGGTTCAATGGAGTGGATTGGGTGCGTTCGTTGCAGAATATCCCGACATGACTTCGTGGCACGTACTTTTGCATTAATTGTACCAGTTCACACTGTTTTGCACTGAGTTTCATGCTGTCACGAAACGATCCCAAATGCTCCCAAACACTATGCAGCGCACCAAAACATGAGTTTAGGGTCCAATGTGGTGGATTGGGTGCGTTCGTTGTGAAAAATCCCGACGTGACTTCGTGGCACGAACTTTTGCATTAATTGCACCAGTTCACACTGTTTTGCACCGAGTTTTATGCATTTACGAAACGATAATAGATGAATCGAAACACTATGAAACTTACCAAAACATGAGTTTAGGGTCCAATGGGATGGATTTGGTGCGTTCGTTGCGTAAAATCCCGATGTGACTTCGTGGCACGAACTTTTGCATTAATTGCACCAGTTCACCCTATTTTGCATCGAGTTTCATGGAGTTACGAAATGGTCCCAAATGCTCTCAAACACTATACAACGCAACAAAACATGAGTTTAGGGTCTAATGGGGCGGATTGGGTGCGTTCGTTGCTAAAAATCCGAACGTGACTACATGGCACGAACTTTTGATTTAATTGCACAAGTTCACTCTGTTTTGCACCGAGTTTCTTTCAGTTATGAAACTATCCCAAATGCACCCAAACACTATGGAACGGACCAAAACATGAGTTTAGGGTCTAATGGGGTGGACTGGGTGTGTTCGTAGAGAAAAATCCCGGTGTGATTTCGTGGCACGGGCTTTCGCATTAATTGCACTAGTTCACCCTGTTTTGCATCGAGTTTCATGCAGTTACGAAATGATTCCGAATGAACCCCAACACTATGCAACGCACCAAAACATGAGTTTAGGGTCCAATGGAGTGGATTGGGTGCGTTCGTTGCAAAAAATCCCGACGTGACTTCGTGGCACATACTTTTGCATTAATTGCACATGTTCACACTGTTTTGCACTGAGTTTCATGCAGTTACAAAACGATCCCTAATGCTCCCAAACACTATGCAGCGCACCAAAACATGAGTTTAGGGTCCAATGTGGTGGATTGGGTACGTTCGTTGTGTAAAATCCCGATGTGACTTTGTGGCACGAACTTTTGCATTAATTGCACCAGTTCACACCGTTGTGCACCGAGTTTCATGCAGTTATGAAACAATCCCAAATGCACCCAAACACTATGCAATGAACCAAAACATGAGTTTAGGGTCTAATGGGGTGGACTGGGTGTATTCGTAGAGAAAAATCCCGGCGTGATTTCGTGGCACGAGCTTTCGCATTAATTGCACTAGTTCACCCTGTTTTGCATCGAGTTTCATGCCGTTACGAAACGATCCCGAATGCGCCCAAACACTATGCAACACACCAAAACATGAGTTTAGGGTCCAATGGAGTGGATTGGGTGCATTCGTTGCAAAAAATCCCTACGTGACTTCGTGGCACGTACTTTTGCATTAATTGCACCAGTTCACACTGTTTTGCACTGAGTTTCATGCAGTTACGAAACGATCTCAAATGCTCCCAAACACTCTATGCAGCGCACCAAAACATGAGTTTAGGGTCCAATGTGGTTGATTGGGTGCGTTCATTGTGAAAAATCACGACGTGACTTCGTTTTACGAACTTTTGCATTAATTGCACCAGTTCACACCGTTTTGCATCGAGTTTTATGCAGTTACGAAACGACTATAGATGAACCCAAACACTATGAAACTTAGGGTCCAATGGGGTGGATTGGGTCCGTTCGTTGCGAAAAATCCCGACGTGACTTCGTGGCACGAACTTTTGCATTAATTGCACCAGTTCACCCTATTTTGCATCGAGTTTCATGGAGTTACGAAATGATCCCAAATGCACGCAAACACTATACAACGCACCAAAACATGAGTTTAGGGTCCAATGGGGCGAATTGGGTGCTTTCATTGCGAAAAATCCGAACGTGACTTCGTGGCACGAACTTTTGATTTAATTGCACCAATTCACACTTTTTTGCACTGAGTTTCATACAGTTACGAAACGATCCCAAATGCTCCCAAACACTATGCAGCGCACCAAAACATGAGTTTAGGGTCCAATGTGGTGGATTGGGTGCGTTCATTGTGAAAAATCCCGACGTGACTTCGTGGCACAAACTTTTGCATTAATTGCACCAGTTCACACCGTTTTGCTCCTAGTTTTATGCAGTTATGAAACGATAATAGATGAACCCAAACACTATAAAACATATATAAACATGACTTTAGGGTTCAATGAGGTGGATTGGTTGCGTTCGTTGCGAAAAATTCCGACGTGACTTCGTGGCACGAAATTTTGCATTAATTGCACTAGTGCACCCTGTTTTGCATCGAGTTTCATGCGGTTACGAAACGATCCCAAATGCACCTAAACACTATGCAACACACCAAAACATGAGTTTAGGGTCCAATGGAGTGGATTGGGTGCGTTCATTGTAAAAAATCCCGACGTTACTTCGTCGCACGAACTTTTGCATTAATTGCACCAGTTCACACCGTTTTGCTCCTAGTTTTATGCAGTTATGAAACGATAATAGATGAACCCAAACACTATGAAACATACCAAAACATGACTTTAGGGTCCAATGGGGTGGATTGGATGCGATCGTTGTGAAAAATTCCGACGAGACTTCGTGGCACGAACTTTTGCATTAATTGCACCAGTTCACCCTATTTTCCATCGAGTTTCATGGAGTTATCAAATGATCCCAAATGCACCCAAACACTATACAACGCACCAAAACAAGAGTTTAGGTTCCAATGGGACGGATTGGGTGCATTCATTGCGAAAAATCCGAACGTGACTTCGTGGCACAAACTTTTGATTTATGTGCACTAGTTCAATCTGTTTTGCACCGAGTTTCATGCAGTTATGAAACGATCCCAAATGCACCCAAACACTATGCAACGGACCAAAAAATGAGGTTAGGGTCTAATGGGGTGGACTGGGTGTGTTGGTAGAGAAAAATCCCAGCGTGATTTCGTAGCACGAGCTTTCGCATTAATTACACTAGTTCACCCTGTTTTGCATCGAGTTTCATGCAGTTACGAAACGAACCCGAATGCGCCCAAACACTATGCAACACACCAAAACATGAGTTTAGACTCCAATGTTGTGGATTGCGTGCGTTCGTTGCAAAAAATTCCTACGTGACTTCGTGGCACGTACTTTTGCATTAATTGCCCCAGTTCACACTGTTTTGCACTGAGTTTCATGTAGTTACGAAACCATCCCAAATGCTCCCAAACACTATGCAGCGCACCAAAACATGAGTTTAGGGTCCAATGTGGTTGATTGGGTGCGTTCATTGTGAAAAATCACGACGTGACTTCGTTTTACGAACTTTTGCATTAATTGCACCAGTTCACAACGTTTTGCATCGAGTTTTATGCAGTTACGAAACGACTATAGATGAACCCAAACACTATGAAACTTAGGGTCCAATGGGGTGGATTGGGTGCGTTCGTTGCAAAAAATCCCGACGTGACTTCGTGGCACGAACTTTTGCATTAATTGCACCAGTTCACCCTATTTTGCATCGAGTTTCATGGAGTTACGAAATGATCCCAAATGCACGCAAACACTATACAACGCACCAAAACATGAGTTTAGGGTCCAATGGGGCGAATTGGGTGCTTTCGTTGCGAAAAATCCGAACGTGACTTCGTGGCACGAACTTTTGATTTAATTGCACCAATTCACACTGTTTTGCACTGAGTTTCATACAGTTACGAAACGATCCCAAATGCTCCCAAACACTATGCAGCGCACCAAAACATGAGTTTAGGGTCCAATGTGGTGGATTGGGTGCGTTCATTGTGAAAAATCCCGACGTGACTTCGTGGCACAAACTTTTGCATTAATTGCACCAGTTCACACCGTTTTGCTCCTAGTTTTATGCAGTTATGAAACGATAATAGATGAACCCAAACACTATGAAACATACCAAAACATGACTTTAGGGTCCAATGGGGTGGATTGGATGCGATCGTTGTGAAAAATTCCGACGAGACTTCGTGGCACGAACTTTTGCATTAATTGCACCAGTTCACCCTATTTTCCATCGAGTTTCATGGAGTTATCAAATGATCCCAAATGCACCCAAACACTATACAACGCACCAAAACAAGAGTTTAGGTTCCAATGGGACGGATTGGGTGCGTTCATTGCGAAAAATCCGAACGTGACTTCGTGGCACAAACTTTTGATTTAATTGCACTAGTTCAATCTGTTTTGCACCGAGTTTCATGCAGTTATGAAACGATCCCAAATGCACCCAAACACTATGCAACGGACCAAAAAATGAGTTTAGGGTCTAATGGGGTGGACTGGGTGTGTTGGTAGAGAAAAATCCCAGCGTGATTTCGTAGCACGAGCTTTCGCATTAATTACACTAGTTCACCCTGTTTTGCATCGAGTTTCATGCGGTTACGAAACGAACCCGAATGCGCCCAAACACTATGCAACACACCAAAACATGAGTTTAGACTCCAATGTTGTGGATTGCGTGCGTTCGTTGCAAAAAATTCCTACGTGACTTCGTGGCACGTACTTTTGCATTAATTGCCCCAGTTCACACTGTTTTGCACTGAGTTTCATGTAGTTACGAAACCATCCCAAATGCTCCCAAACACTATGCAGCGCACCAAAACATGAGTTTAGGGTCCAATGTGGTTGATTGGGTGCGTTCATTGTGAAAAATCACGACGTGACTTCGTTTTACGAACTTTTGCATTAATTGCACCAGTTCACACCGTTTTGCATCGAGTTTTATGCAGTTACGAAACGATAATAGATGAACCCAAACACTATGAAACTTAGGGTCCAACGGGGTGGAATGGGTGCATTCGTTGCGAAAAATCCCGACGTGACTTCGTGGCACGAACTTTTGCATTAATTGCACCAGTTCACCCTATTTTGCATCGAGTTTCATGCGGTTACGAAACAATCCCGAATGCGCCCAAACACTATGCAACGCACCAAAACATGAGTTTAGGGTCCAATGGAGAGGATTGGGTGCGTTCGTTGCAAAAAATCCCGACGTGACTTCGTGGCACATACTTTTGCATTAATTGCACCAATTCACACTATTTTGCACTGAGTTTCATGCAGTTACGAAACGATCCCAAATGATCCCAAACAATATGCAGCGCACCAAAACATGAGTTTAGGGTCCAATGTGGTGGATTGAGTGCGTTCATTGTGAAAAATCCCGACGTGACTTCGTGGCACGAACTTTTGCATTAATTGCACCAGTTCACACCATTTTGCCCCTAGTTTTATGTAGTTATGAAACGATAATAGATGAACCCAAACACTATGAAACATACCAAAACATGACTTTAGGGTCCAATGGGGTTGATTGGATGCGATCGTTGCGAAAAATTCCGACGTGACTTCGTGGCATGAACTTTTTCATTAATTGCACCAGTTCACCCTATTTTGCATCGAGTTTCATAGAGTTATGAAATGATCCCAAATGCACCCAAACACTATACAACGCACCAAAACATGAGTTTAGCGTCCAATGGGACAGATTGGGTGCGTTCGTTGCGAAAAATCCGTACGTGACATCGCGGCACGAACTTTTGATTTAATTGCACCAGTTCACTCTGTTTTGCACCGAGTTTCTTGCAGTTATGAAACGATCCCAAATGCACCCAAACACTATGCAATGGACCAAAACATGAGTTTAGGGTCTAATGGGGTGGACTGGGTGCGTTCGTAGAGATCCTGGCGTGATTTCGTGGCACGAGCTTTCGCATTAATTGCACTAGTTCACCCTGTTTTGCATCGAGTTTCATGCGGATACGAAACGATCCCGAATGCGCCCAAACACTATGCAATGCACCAAGACATGTGTTTAGGTTCCAATGGAGTGGATTGGGTGCGTTCGTTGCAAAAAATCCCGACGTGACTTCGTGGCACGAACTTTTGCATTAATTGCACCAGTTCACACCATTTTGCCCCTAGTTTTATGCAGTTATGAAACGATAATAGATGAACCCAAACACTATGAAACATACCAAAACATGACTTTAGGGTCCAATGGGGTGGATTGGATGCGATCGTTGCGAAAAATTCCGACGTGACTTCGTGGCATGAACTTTTTCATTAATTGCACCAGTTCACCCTATTTTGCATCGAGTTTCATGGAGTTATGAAATGATCCCGAATGCGCCCAAACACTATGCAACGCACCAAAACATGAGTTTAGGGTCCAATGGGGCGGATTGGGTGCGTTCGCAGCGAAAAATCCGAACGTGTCTTCGTGGCACAAACTTTTGATTTAATTGCACTAGTTCAATCTGTTTTGCACCGAGTTTCATGCAGTTATGAAATGATCCCAAATGCACCCAAACACTATACAACGGACCAAAACATGAGTTTAGGGTTTAATGGGGTGGACTGGGTGCATTCCTAGAGAAAAATCCCAGTGTGATTTCATGGCACGAGCTTTCACATTAATTGCACTAGTTCACCGTATTTTGCATCGTGTTTCATGCGGTTACGAAACGATCCCAAATGCACCCAAACACTATGCAACGCACCAAACCTTGTGTTTAGGGTCCAATGGAGTGGATTGGGTGCGTTCATTGTAAAAAAATCTCGACGTGACTTCGTGGCACGTACTTTTACATTAATTGCACAAGTTCACACTGTTTTGCACTGAGTTTCATGCAGTTATGAAACGATCCCAAATGCTCCCAAACAATATGCAGCGCACCAAAACATGAGTTTAGGGTCCAATGTGGTGGATTGGGTGCGTTCGTTGTGAAAAATCCCGACGTGACTTCGTGGCACGAAGTTTTGCAGTAATTGCACCAGTTCACACCGTTTTGCACCGAGTTTTATGCAGTTACAAAACAATAATAGATGAACCCAAACACTATGAAACATACCAAAACATGACTTTAGGGACCAATGGGGTGGATTAGGTGCGTTCGTTATGAAAAATCCCGACGTGACTTCGTTGCACAAAGTTTTGCATTAATTGCACCAGTTCAGACCGTTTGCACCGAGTTTTATGCAGTTACCAAATGATAATAGATGAACCCAAACACTATAAAACATATATAAACATGACTTTAGGGTCCAATGGGGTCGATTGGGTGCGTTCGTTGCGAAAATTCCGGCGTGACTTCGTGGCACGAAATTTTGCATTAATTGCACTAGTTCACCCTATTTTGCATCGAGTTTCATGGAGTTACGAAATGATCCCAAATGCACCCAAACACTATACAACGCACCAAAACATGAGTTTAGGGTCCAATGGGGCGGATAGGTGCATTCGTTGCGAAAAATCCGAACGTGACTTCGTGGCACGAACTTTTGATTTAATTGCACCAGTTCAATCTATTTTGCACCGATTTTCATGCAGTTATGAAATGATCCCAAATGCACCCAAACACTATTCAACAGACCAAAACATTAGTTTAGGGTCTAATGGGGTGGACTGGGTGCGTTCGTAGAGAAAAATCCCGTCGTGATTTCGTGGCACGTACTTTTGCATTAATTGCACCAGTTCACACTGTTTTGCACTGAGTTTCATGCAGTTACGGAACAATCCTAAATGCACCCAAACACTATACAACGCACCAAAACATGAGTTTAGGGTCCAATGGGGTGGATTGGGTGCGATCGTAGCGAAAAATTCCAGTGTGACTTCGTGGCACGTACTTTTGCATTAATTGCACCAGTTCACACTGTTTTGCACTGAGTTTCATGCAGTTACGAAACAATCCCAAATGCTCCCAAACACTATGCAGCGCCCCAAAACATGAGTTTAGGGTCCAATGTGGTGGATTGGGTGTGTTCGTTGCGAAAAATCCGAACGTGACTTCGTGGCACGAACTTTTGCATTAATTGCACCAGTTCACACCATTTTGCACCCAATTTCATGCAGTTACGAAATGATAACAGATGAACCCAAGCACTTTGAAACTTACCAAAACATGAGTTTTGGGTCCAATGGGGTGGATTGGGTGTGTTCGTTGCGAAAAATCCAGACGTGACTTCGTGGCACGAACTTTTGCATTAATTGCACCAGTTCACCCTATTTTGCATCGAGTTTCATGGAGTTATGAAATAATCCCAAATTCACCCAAACACTATACAACGCACCAAAACATGAGTTTATGGTCCAATGGAGTGGATTGGGTGCGTTCATTGTGAAAAATCGCGACGTGACTTCGTGGCACGAGCTTTCGCATTAATTGCACTAATTCACTCTGTTTTGCATCGAGTTTCATGCGGTTACGAAACGATCCCAAATGCACCCAAACACTATGCAACGCACCAAAACATGAGTTTAGGGTCCAATGGAGTGGATTGGGTGCGTTCGTTGCAGAAAATCCCGACATGACTTCGTGGCACGTACTTTTGCATTAATTGTACCAGTTCACACTGTTTTGCACTGAGTTTCATGCTGTTACGAAACGATCCCAAATGCTCCCAAACACTATGCAGCGCACCAAAACATGAGTTTAGGGTCCAATGTGGTGGATTGGGTGCGTTCGTTGTGAAAAATCCCGACGTGGCTTCGTGGCACGAACTTTTGCATTAATTGCACCAGTTCACACTGTTTTGCACCGAGTTTTATGCATTTACGAAACGATAATAGATGAATCGAAACACTATGAAACTTACCAAAACATGAGTTTAGGGTCCAATGGGATGGATTTGGTGCGTTCGTTGCATAAAATCCCGATGTGACTTCGTGGCACGAACTTTTGCATTAATTGCACCAGTTCACCCTATTATGCATCGAGTTTCATGGAGTTACGAAATGGTCCCAAATGCTCTCAAACACTATACAACGCAACAAAACATGAGTTTAGGGTCCAATGGGGCGGATTGGGTGCGTTCGTTGCTAAAAATCCGAACGTGACTACATGGCACGAACTTTTGATTTAATTGCACAAGTTCACTCTGTTTTGCACCGAGTTTCTTGCAGTTATGAAACTATCCCAAATGCACCCAAACACTATGGAACGGACCAAAACATGAGTTTAGGGTCTAATGGGGTGGACTGGGTGCGTTCGTTGAGAAAAATCCCGGTGTGATTTCGTGGCACGGGCTTTCGCATTAATTGCACTAGTTCACCCTGTTTTGCATCGAGTTTCATGCGGTTACGAAACGATCCCGAATGAACCCAAACACTATGCAACGCACCAAAACATGAGTTTAGGGTCCAATGGAGTGGATTGGGTGCGTTCGTTGCAAAAAATCCCGACGTGACTTCGTGGCACATACTTTTGCATTAATTGCACATGTTCACACTGTTTTGCACTGAGTTTCATGCAGTTACAAAACGATCCCAAATGCTCCCAAACACTATGCAGCGCACCAAAACATGAGTTTAGGGTCCAATGTGGTGGATTGGGTACGTTCGTTGTGAAAAATCCCGATGTGACTTCGTGGCACGAACTTTTGCATTAATTGCACCAGTTCACACCGTTGTGCACCGAGTTTCATGCAGTTATGAAACAATCCCAAATGCACCCAAACACTATGCAGCGCACCAAAACATGAGTTTAGGGTCCAATGTGGTTGATTGGGTGCGTTCATTGTGAAAAATCACGACGTGACTTCGTTTTCCGAACTTTTGCATTAATTGCACCAGTTCACACCGTTTTGCATCGAGTTTTATGCAGTTACGAAACGATAATAGATGAACCCAAACACTATGAAACTTAGGGTCCAATGGGGTGGAATGGGTGCGTTCGTTGCGAAAAATCCCGACGTGACTTCGTGGCACGAACTTTTGCATTAATTGCACCAGTTCACCCTATTTTGCATCGAGTTTCATGCGGTTACGAAACAATCCTGAATGCGCCCAAACACTATGCAACGCACCAAAACATGAGTTTAGGGTCCAATGGAGAGGAATGGGTGCGTTCGTTGCAAAAAATCCCGACGTGACTTCGTGGCACATACTTTTGCATTAATTGCACCAATTCACACTGTTTTGCACTGAGTTTCATGCAGTTACGAAACGATCCCAAATGATCCCAAACAATATGCAGCGCACCAAAACATGAGTTTAGGGTCCAATGGGACAGATTGGGTGCGTTCGTTGCGAAAAATCCGTACGTGACATCGCGGCACGAACTTTTGATTTAATTGCACCAGTTCACTCTGTTTTACACCGAGTTTCTTGCAGTTATGAAACGATCCCAAATGCACCCAAACACTATGCAATGGACCAAAACATGAGTTTAGGGTCTAATGGGGTGGACTGGGTGCGTTCGTAGAGATCCTGGCGTGATTTCGTGGCACGAGCTTTCGCATTAATTGCACTAGTTCACCCTGTTTTGCATCGAGTTTCATGCGGTTACGAAACGATCCCGAATGCGCCCAAACACTATGCAATGCACCAAGACATGTGTTTAGGTTCCAATGGAGTGGATTGGGTGCGTTCGTTGCAAAAAATCCCGAGGTGACTTCGTGGCACGAACTTTTGCATTAATTGCACCAGTTCACACCATTTTGCCCCTAGTTTTATGCAGTTATGAAACGATAATAGATGAACCCAAACACTATGAAACATACCAAAACATGACTTTAGGGTCCAATGGGGTGGATTGGATGCGATCGTTGCGAAAAATTCCGACGTGACTTCGTGGCATGAACTTTTTCATTAATTGCACCAGTTCACCCTATTTTGCATCGAGTTTCATGGAGTTATGAAATGATCCCGAATGCGCCCAAACACTATGCAACGCACCAAAACATGAGTTTAGGGTCCAATGGGGCGGATTGGGTGCGTTCACTGCGAAAAATCCGAACGTGACTTCGTGGCACAAACTTTTGATTTAATTGCACTAGTTCAATCTGTTTTGCACCGAGTTTCATGCAGTTATGAAACGATCCCAAATGCACCCAAACACTATACAACAGACCAAAACATGAGTTTAGGGTTTAATGGGGTGGACTGGGTGCATTCCTAGAGAAAAATCCCAGTGTGATTTCGTGGCACGAGCTTTCGCATTAATTGCACTAGTTCACCCTATTTTGCATCGTGTTTCATGCGGTTACGAAACGATCCCAAATGCACCCAAACACTATGCAACGCACCAAACCATGAGTTTAGGGTCCAATGGAGTGGATTGGGTGCGTTCATTGTAAAAAAATCCCGACGTGACTTCGTGGCACGTACTTTTGCATTAATTGCACAAGTTCACACTGTTTTGCACTGAGTTTCATGCAGTTATGAAACGATCCCAAATGCTCCCAAACAATATGCAGCGCACCAAAACATGAGTTTAGGGTCCAATGTGTGGATTGGTTGCGTTCGTTGTGAAAAATCCCGACGTGACTTCGTTGCACAAAGTTTTGCATTAATTGCACCAGTTCAGACCATTTTGCACCGAGTTTTATGCAGTTACGAAACGATAATAGATGAACCCAAACACTATAAAACATATATAAACATGACTTTAGGGTCCAATGGGGTGGATTGGGTGCGTTCATTGCGAAAAATTCTGACGTGACTTCGTGGCACGAAATTTTGCATTAATTGCACTAGTTCACCCTATTTTGCATCGAGTTTCATGGAGTTACGAAATGATCCCAAATGCACCCAAACACTATACAATGCACCAAAACATGAGTTTAGGGTCCAATGGGGCGGATAGGTGCATTCGTTGTGAAAAATCCGAATGTGACTTCGTGGCATGAACTTTTCATTTAATTGCACCAGTTCATTCTGTTTTGCACCGAGTTTCATGTAGTTATGAAACGATCCCAAATGCACCCAAACACTATTCAACGGACCAAAACATTAGTTTAGGGTCTAATGGGGTGGACTGGGTGCGTTCGAAGAGAAAAATCCCGTCGTGATTTCGTGGCACGAGCTTTCGCATTAATTGCACTAGTTCACCCTGTTTTGCATCGAGTTTCATGCAGTTACGAAACGATCACGAATGCGCCCAAACACTATGCAACGCACCAAAACATGAGTTTAGGGTCCAATGGAGTGGATTGGGTGCGTTCGTTGCAAAAAATCCCTACGTGACTTCGTGGCACGTACTTTTGCATTAATTGCACCAGTTCACACTGTTTTGCACTGAGTTTCATGCAGTTACGAAACGATCCCAAATGCTCCCAAACACTATGCAGCGCACCAAAACATGAGTTTAGGGTTCAATGTGTGGATTGGTTGCGTTCGTTGTGAAAAATCCCGACGTGTCTTTGTGGCACGAACTTTTGCATTAATTGCACCAGTTCACACCGTTTTGCACCAAGTTTTATGCAGTTACGAAACGATAATAGATGAACCCAAACACTATGAAACATACCAAAACATGACTTTAAGGTCCAATGGGGTGGATTGGGTGCGTTCGTTGTGAAAAATCCTGACGTGACTTCGTTGCACAAACTTTTGCATTAATTGCACCAGTTCACACCGTTTTGCACCGAGTTTTATGCAGTTACGAAACGATAATAGATGAACCCAAACACTATAAAACATACCAAAACATGACTTTAGGGTCCAATGGGGTGGATTGGGTGCGTTCGTTGCGAAAAATTCCGACGTGACTTCGTGGCACGAAATTTTGCATTAATTGCACTAGTGCACCCTATTTTGCATCGAGTTTCATGCGGTTACGAAACGATCCCAAATGCACCTAAACACTATGCAACGCACCAAAACATGAGTTTAGGGTCCAATGGAGTGGATTGGGTGCGTTCATTGTAAAAAAATCCCGACGTGACTTCGTGGCACATACTTTTGCATTAATTGCACAAGTTCACACTGTTTTGCACTGAGTTTCATGCAGTTATGAAACGATCCCAAATGCTCCCAAACAATATGCAGCGCACCAACACATGAGTTTAGGGTCCAATGTGGTGGATTGGGTGCGTTCGTTGTGAAAAATCCCGACGTGACTTCGTGGCACGAACTTTTGCATTAATTGCACCAGTTCACACTGTTTTGCACCGAGTTTTATGCAGTTACAAAACGATAATAGATGAACCCAAACACTATGAAACATACCAAAACATGACTTTAGGGTCCAATGGGGTGGATTGGGTGCGTTCGTTGTGAAAAATCCCGACGTGACTTCGTTGCACAAACTTTTGCATTAATTGCACCAGTTCAGACCGTTTTGCACCTAGTTTTATGCAGTTACGAAACGATAATAGATGAACCCAAACACAATAAAACATATATAAACATGACTTTAGGGTCCAATGGGGTGGATTGGGTGCGTTCGTTGCGAAAAATTCCGACGTGACTTCGTGGCACGAAATTTTGCATTAATTGCACTAGTGCACCCTGTTTTGCATCGAGTTTCATGCGGTTACGAAACGATCCCAAATGCACCTAAACACTATGCAACACACCAAAACATGAGTTTAGGGTCCAATGGAGTGGATTGGGTGCGTTCATTGTAAAAAATCCCGACGTTACTTCGTCGCACGAACTTTTGCATTAATTGCACAAGTTCACACTGTTTTGCACTGAGTTTCATGCAGTTACGAAACGATCCCAAATGCTCCCAAACACTATGCAGCGCACCAAAACATGAGTTTAGAGTCCAATGTGGTGGATTGGGTGCGTTCATTGTGAAAAATCCCGACGTGACTTCGTTGCACGAACTTTTGCATTAATTGCACCAGTTCACACCGTTTTGCACCGAGTTTTATGCAGTTTCGAAACGATAATAGATGAACCCAAACACTATGAAACATACCAAAACATGACTTTAGGGTCCAATGGGGTGGATTGGGTGCGTTCGTTGCGAAAAATTCCGACGTGACTTCGTGGCACGAAATTTTGCATTAATTGCACCAGTTCACCCTATTTTGCATCGAGTTTCATGGAGTAACGAAATGATCCCAAATGCACGCAAACACTATACAACGCACCAAAACATGAGTTTAGGGTCCAATGGGGCGGATTGGGTGCGTTCGCTGCGAAAAATCCGAACGTGACTTCGTGGCACGAACTTTTGATTTAATTGCACCAATTCACTATGTTTTGCACCGAGTTTCTTGCAGTTATGAAACGATCCCAAATGCACCCAAACACTATGCAACGGACCAAAACATGAGTTTAGGGTTTATTGGGGTGGACTGGGTGCATTCCTAGAGAAAAATCCCGGTGTGATTTCGTGGCACGAGCTTTCGCATTAATTGCACTAGTTCACCCTATTTCGCATCGTGTTTCATGCGGTTACGAAATGATCCCAAATGCACCCAAACAGTATGCAACGCAACAAAGCATGAGTTCGGGGTCCAGTGGGGTGGATTGGGTGCGTTCGTTGTGAAAAATCCCGACGTGACTACGTTGCACAAACTTTTGCATTAATTGCACCAGTTTAGACCGTTTTGCACCGAGTTTTATGCAGTTACGAAACGATAATAGATGAACCCAAACACTATAAAACATATATAAACATGACTTTAGGGTCCAATGGGGTGGATTGGGTGCGTTCGTTGCGAAAAATTCTGACGTGACTTCTTGGCACGAAATTTTGCATTAATTGCACTAGTTCACCCTATTTTGCATCGAGTTTCATGGAGTTACGAAATAATCCCAAATGCACCCAAACACTATACAACGCACCAAAACATGAGTTTAGGGTCCAATGGGGCGGATAGGTGCATTCGTTGCGAAAAATCCGAACGTGACTTCGTGGCACGAACTTTTGATTTAATTGCACCAGTTCAATCTGTTTTGCACCGAGTTTCATGCAGTTATGAAACGATCCCAAATGCACCCAAACACTATTCAACGGACCAAAACATGAGTTTAGGGTCTAATGGGGTGGACTGGGTGCGTTCGTAGAGCAAAATCCCGGCGTGATTTCGTGGCACGAGCTTTCGCATTAATTGCACTAGTTCACCCTGTTTTGCATCGAGTTTCATGCGGTTACGAAACGATCACGAATGCGCCCAAACACTATGTAACACACCAAAACATGAGTTTAGGGTCCAATGGAGTGGATTGGGTGCGTTCGTTGCAAAAAATCCCTACGTGACTTCGTGGCACGTACTTTTGCATTAAATGCACCAGTTCACACTATTTTGCACTGAGTTTCATGCAGTTACGAAACGATCCCAAATGCTCCCAAACACTATGCAGCGCACAAAAACATGAGTTTAGGGTCCAATGTGTGGATTGGTTGCGTTCATTGTGAAAAATCCCGACGTGACTTCGTGGCACGAACTTTTGCATTAATTGCACCAGTTCACACCGTTTTGCACCGAGTTTTATGCAGTTACGAAACGATAATAGATGAACCCAAACACTATGAAACATACCAAAACATGACTTTAAGGTCCAATGGGGTGGATTGGGTGCGTTCGTTGTGAAAAATCCCGACGTGACTTCGTTGCACAAACTTTTGCATTAATTGCACCAGTTCAGACCGTTTTGCACCGAGTTTTATGCAGTTACGAAACGATAATAGATGAACCCAAACACTATGAAACTTACCAAAACATGAGTTTAGGGTCCAATGGGGTGGATTGGGTGCGTTCGTTGCGAAAAATTCAGACGTGACTTCGTGGCACGAAATTTTGCATTAATTGCACTAGTTCACCCTATTTTGCATCGAGTTTCATGGAGTTACGAAATGATCCCAAATGCACCCAAACACTATACAACGCACCATAACATGAGTTTAGGGTCCAATGGGGCGGATAGGTGCATTCGTTGTGAAAAATCCGAACGTGACTTCGTGGCACGAACTTTTGATTTAATTGCACCAGTTCAATCTGTTTTGCACCGAGTTTCATGCAGTTATGAAACGATCCCAAATGCACCCAAACACTATTCAACGGACAAAAACATTAGTTTAGGGTCTAATGGGGTGGACTGGGTGCGTTCGTAGAGAAAAATCCCTACGTGACTTCGTGGCACGAGCTTTCGCATTAATTGCACTAGTTCACACTGTTTTGCATCGAATTTCATGCAGTTACGAAACGATCACGAATGCGCCCAAACACTATGCAGTGCACCAAAACATGAGTTTAGGGTCCAATGTGTGGATTGGTTGCGTTCGTTGTGAAAAATCCCGACGTGACTTCGTGGCACGAACTTTTGCATTAATTGCACCAGTTCACACCGTTTTGCACCGAGTTTTATGCAGTTACGAAACGATAATAGATGAACCAAAACACTATGAAACATACCAAAACATGACTTTAAGGTCCAATGGGGTGGATTGGGTGCGTTCGTTGTGAAAAATCCCGATGTGACTTCGTTGCACAAACTTTTGCATTAATTGCACCAGTTCACACCGTTTTGCACCGAGTTTTATGCAGTTACGAAACGATAATAGATGAACCCAAACACTATAAAACATACCAAAACATGACTTTAGGGTCCAATGGGGTGGATTGGGTGCGTTCGTTGCGAAAAATTCCGACGTGACTTCGTGGCACGAAATTTTGCATTAATTGCACTAGTGCACCCTGTTTTGCATCGAGTTTCATGCGGTTACGAAACGATACCAAATGCACCTAAACACTATGCAACGCACCAAAACATGAGTTTAGGGTCCAATGGAGTGGATTGGGTGCGTACATTGTAAAAAAATCCCGACGTGACTTCGTGGCACATACTTTTGCATTAATTGCACAAGTTCACACTGTTTTGCACTGAGTTTCATGCAGTTATGAAACGATCCCAAATGCTCCCAAACAATATGCAGCGCACCAACACATGAGTTTAGGGTCCAATGTGGTGGATTGGGTGCGTTCGTTGTGAAAAATCCCGACGTGAGTTCGTGGCACGAACTTTTGCATTAATTGCACCAGTTCACACTGTTTTGCATCGAGTTTTATGCAGTTACAAAACGATAATAGATGAACCCAAACACTATGAAACATACCAAAACATGACTTTAGGGTCCAATGGGGTGGATTGGGTGCGTTCGTTGTGAAAAATCCCGACGTGACTTCGTTGCACAAACTTTTGCATTAATTGCACCTGTTCAGACCGTTTTGCACCTAGTTTTATGCAGTTACGAAACGATAATAGATGAACCCAAACACTATAAAACATATATAAACATGACTTTAGGGTTCAATGAGGTGGATTGGGTGCGTTCGTTGCGAAAAATTCCGACGTGACTTCGTGGCACGAAATTTTGCATTAATTGCACTAGTGCACCCTGTTTTGCATCGAGTTTCATGCGGTTACGAAACGATCCCAAATGCACCTAAACACTATGCAACACACCAAAACATGACTTTAAGGTCCAATGGGGTGGATTGGGTGCGTTCGTTATGAAAAATCCCGACGTGACTTCGTTGCACAAACTTTTGCATTAATTGCACCAGTTCAGACCGTTTTGCACCTAGTTTTATGCAGTTACGAAACGATAATAGATGAACCCAAACACTATAAAACATATATAAACATGACTTTAGGGTTCAATGAGGTGGATTGGTTGCGTTCGTTGCGAAAAATTCCGACGTGACTTCGTGGCACGAAATTTTGCATTAATTGCACTAGTGCACCCTGTTTTGCATCGAATTTCATGCGGTTACGAAACGATCCCAAATGCACCTAAACACTATGCAACACACCAAAACATGAGTTTAGGGTCCAATGGAGTGGATTGGGTGCGTTCATTGTAAAAAATCCCGACGTTACTTCGTCGCACGAACTTTTGCATTAATTGCACAAGTTCACACTGTTTTGCACTGAGTTTCATGCAGTTACGAAACGATCCCAAATGCTCCCAAACACTATGCAGCGCACCAAAACATGAGTTTAGGGTCCAATGTGGTGGATTGGGTGCGTTCATTGTGAAAAATCCCGACGTGACTTCGTTGCACGAACTTTTGCATTAATTGCACCAGTTCACACCGTTTTGCACCGAGTTTTATGCAGTTACGAAACGATAATAGATGAACCCAAACACTATGAAACATACCAAAACTTGACTTTAGGGTCCAATGGGGTGGATTGGGTGCGTTCGTTGCGAAAAATTCCGACGTGACTTCGTGGCACGAAATTTTGCATTAATTGCACCAGTTCACCCTATTTTGCATCGAGTTTCATGGAGTAACGAAATGATCCCAAATGCACGCAAACACTATACAACACACCAAAACATGAGTTTAGGGTCCAATGGGGCGGATTGGGTGCGTTCGCTGCGAAAAATCCGAACGTGACTTCGTGGCACGAACTTTTGATTTAATTGCACCAATTCACTATGTTTTGCGCCGAGTTTCTTGCAGTTATGAAACGATCCCAAATGCACCCAAACACTATGCAACGGACCAAAACATGAGTTTAGGGTTTATTGGGGTGGACTGGGTGCATTCCTAGAGAAAAATCCCGGTGTGATTTCGTGGCACGAGCTTTCGCATTAATTGCACTAGTTCACCCTATTTCGCATCGTGTTTCATGCGGTTACGAAATGATCCCAAATGCACCCAAACAGTATGCAACGCAACAAAGCATGAGTTCGGGGTCCAGTGGGGTGGATTGGGTACGTTCGTTGTGAAAAATCCCGACATGACTTCGTTGCACAAACTTTTGCATTAATTGCACCAGTTCAGACCGTTTTGCACCGAGTTTTATGCAGTTTCGAAACGATAATAGATGAAACCAAACACTATAAAACATATATAAACATGACTTTACGGTCCAATGGGGTGGATTGGGTGCGTTCATTGCGAAAAATTCCGACATGACTTCGTGGCACGAAATTTTGCATTAATTGCACTAGTTCACCCTATTTTGCATCGAGTTTCATGGAGTTACGAAATGATCCCAAATGCACCCAAACACTATACAACGCACCAAAACATGAGTTTAGGGTCCAATGGGGCGGATAGGTGCATTCGTTGCGAAAAATCCGAACGTGACTTCGTGGCACGAACTTTTGATTTAATTGCACCAGTTCAATCTGTTTTGCACCGAGTTTCATGCAGTTATGAAACGAGCCCAAATGCACCCAAACACTATGGAATGGACCAAAACATGAGTTTAGGGTCTAATGGGGTGGACTGGGTGCGTTCGTAGAGCAAAATCCCGGCGTGATTTCGTGGCATGAGCTTTCGCATTAATTGCACTAGTTCACCCTGTTTTGCATCGAGTTTCATGTGGTTATGAAACGATCACGAATGCGCCCAAATACTATGCAATGCACCAAAACATGAGTTTAGGGTCCAATGGAGTGGATTGGGTGCGTTCGTTGCAAAAAATCCCTACGTGACTTCGTGGCACGTACTTTTGCATTAATTGCACCAGTTCACACTATTTTGCACTGAGTTTCATGCAGTTACGAAACGATCCCAAATGCTCCCAAACACTATGCAGCGCACAAAAACATGAGTTTAGGGTCCAATGTGTGGATTGGTTGCTTTCGTTGTGAAAAATCCCGACGTGACTTCGTGGCACGAACTTTTGCATTAATTGCACCAGTTCACACCGTTTTGCACCGAGTTTTATGCAGTTACAAAATGATAATAGATGAACCCTAACACTATGAAACATACCAAAACATGACTTTAGGGTCCAATGGGGTGGATTGGGTGCGTTCATTGTGAAAAATCCCAACGTGACTTCGTTGCACAAACTTTTGCATTAATTGCACCAGTTCAGACCGTTTTGCACCGAGTTTTATGCAGTTACGAAACGATAAAAGATGAACCCAAACACTATAAAACATATATAAACATGACTTTAGGGTCCAATGGGGTGGATTGGGTGCGTTCGTTGTGAAAAATTCCGACGTGACTTCGTGGCACGAAATTTTGCATTAATTGCACTAGTTCACCCTATTTTGCATCGAGTTTCATGGAGTTACGAAATGATCCCAAATGCACCCAAACACTATACAACGCACCAAAACATGAGTTTAGGGTCCAATGGGGCGGATAGGTGCATTCGTTGTGAAAAATCCGAACGTGACTTCGTGGCACGAACTTTTGATTTAATTGCACCAGTTCAATCTGTTTTGCACCGAGTTTCAACAAGTTATGAAACGATCCCAAATGCACCCAAACACTATTGAACGGACCAAAACATTAGTTTAGGGTCTAATGGGGTGGACTGGGTGCGTTCGTAGAGAAAAATCCCGTCGTGATTTCGTGGCACGAGCTTTCGCATTAATTGCACTAGTTCACCCTGTTTTGCATCGAGTTTCATGCGGTTACGAAACGATCACGAATGCGCCCAAACACTATGCAACGCACCAAAACATGAGTTTAGGGTCCAATGGAGTGGATTGGGTGCGTTCGTTGCAAAAAATCCCTACGTGACTTCGTGGTACATACTTTTGCATTAATTGTACCAGTTCACACTGTTTTGCACTGAGTTTCATGCAGTTACGAAACGATAATAGATGAATCCAAAGACTGTGAAACATACCAAAACATGACTTTAAGGTCCAATGGGGTGGATTGGGTGCGTTCGTTGTGAAAAATCCCGACGTGACTTCGTTGCACAAACTTTTGCATTAATTGCACCAGTTCACACCGTTTTGCACCGAGTTTTATGCAGTTACGAAACGATAATAGATGAACCCAAACACTATAAAACATACCAACACATGAGTTTAGGGTCCAATGTGGTGGATTGGGTGCGTTCGTTGTGAAAAATCCCGACGTGACTTCGTGGCACGAACTTTTGCATTAATTGCACCAGTTCACACTGTTTTGCACCGAGTTTTATGCAGTTACAAAACGATAATAGATGAACCCAAACACTATGAAACATACCAAAACATGACTTTAGGGTCCAATGGGGTGGATTGGGTGCGTTCGTTGTGAAAAATCCCGACGTGACTTCGTTGCACAAAATTTTGCATTAATTGCACCAGTTCAGACCGTTTTGCACCTAGTTTTATGCGGTTACGAAACGATAATAGATGAACCCAAACACTATACAACATATATAAACATGACTTTAGGGTCCAATGGGGTGGATTGGGTGCGTTCGTTGCGAAAAATTCCGACGTGACTTCGTGGCACGAAATTTTGCATTAATTGCACTAGTTCACCCTATTTTGCATCGAGTTTCATGGAGTTACGAAATGATCCCAAATGCACCCAAACACTATACAACGCACCATAACATGAGTTTAGGGTCCAATGGGGCGGATAGGTGCATTCGTTGTGAAAAATCCGAACGTGACTTCGTGGCACGAACTTTTGATTTAATTGCACCAGTTCAATCTGTTTTGCACCGAGTTTCATGCAGTTATGAAACGATCCCAAATGCACCCAAACACTATTCAACGGACCAAAACATTAGTTTAGGGTCTAATGGGGTGGACTGGGTGTGTTCGTAGAGAAAAATCCCGTCGTGATTTCGTGGCACGAGCTTTCGCATTAATTGCACTAGTTCACCCTGTTTTGCATCGAGTTTCATGCGGTTACGAAACGATCACGAATGCGCCCAAACACTATGCAACGCACCAAAACATGAGTTTAGGGTCCAATGGATGTATTGGGTGCGTTCGTTGCAAAAAATCCCTACGTGACTTCGTGGCACGTACTTTTGCATTAATTGCACCAGTTCACACTGTTTTGCACTGAGTTTCATGCAGTTACGAAACGATCCCAAATGCTCCCAAACACTATGCAGTGCACCAGAACATGAGTTTAGGGTCCAATGTGTGGATTGGTTGCGTTCGTTGTGAAAAATCCCGACGTGACTTCGTGGCACGAACTTTTGCATTAATTGCACCAGTTCACACCGTTTTGCACCGAGTTTGATGCAGTTATGAAACGATAATAGATGAACCAAAACACTATGACACATACCAAAACATGACTTTAAGGTCCAATGGGGTGGATTGGGTGCGTTCGTTGTGAAAAATCCCGACGTGACTTCGTTGCACAAACTTTTGCATTAATTGCACCAGTTCACACCGTTTTGCACCGAGTTTTATGCAGTTACGAAACGATAATAGATGAACCCAAACACTATAAAACATACCAAAACATGACATTAGGGTCCAATGGGGTGGATTGGGTGCGTTCGTTGCGAAAAATCCCGACGTGACTTCGTTGCACAAACTTTTGCATTAATTGCACCAGTTCACACCGTTTTGCACCGAGTTTTATGCAGTTACGAAACGATAATAGATGAACCCAAACACTATAAAACATACCAAAACATGACTTTAGGGTCCAATGGGGTGGATTGGGTGCGTTCGTTGCGAAAAATTCCGATGTGACTTCGTGGCACGAAATTTTGCATTAATTGCACTAGTGCACCCTGTTTTGCATCGAGTTTCATGCAGTTATGAAACGATCCCAAATGCTCCCAAACAATATGCAGCGCACCAACACATGAGTTTAGGGTCCAATGTGGTGGATTGGGTGCGTTCGTTGTGAAAAATCCCGACGTGACTTCGTGGCACGAACTTTTGCATTAATTGCACCAGTTCACACTGTTTTGCACCGAGTTTTATGCAGTTACAAAACGATAATAGATGAACCCAAACACTATGAAACATACCAAAACATGACTTTAGGGTCCAATGGGGTGGATTGGGTGCGTTCGTTGTGAAAAATCCCGACGTGACTTCGTTGCACAAACTTTTGCATTAATTGCACCAGTTCAGACCGTTTTGCACCTAGTTTTATGCAGTTACGAAACGATAATAGATGAACCCAAACACTATAAAACATATATAAACATGACTTTAGGGTCCAATGAGGTGGATTGGGTGCGTTCGTTGCGAAAAATTCCGACGTGACTTCGTGGCACGAAATTTTGCATTAATTGCACTAGTGCACCCTGTTTTGCATCGAGTTTCATGCGGTTACGAAACGATCCCAAATGCACCTAAACACTATGCAACACACCAAAACATGAGTTTAGGGTCCAATGGAGTGGATTGGGTGCGTTCATTGTAAAAAATCCCGACGTTACTTCGTCGCACGAACTTTTGCATTAATTGCACAAGTTCACACTGTTTTGCACTGAGTTTCATGCAGTTACGAAACGATCCCAAATGCTCCCAAACACTATGCAGCGCACCAAAACATGAGTTTAGGGTCCAATGTGGTGGATTGGGTGCGTTTGTTGCGAAAAATTCCGACGTGACTTCGTGGCACGAAATTTTGCATTAATTGCACTAGTTCACCCTATTTTGCATCGAGTTTCATGGAGTAACGAAATGATCCCAAATGCACGCAAACACTATACAACGCACCAAAACAAGAGTTTAGGGTCCAATGGGGCGGATTGGGTGCGTTCGCTGCGAAAAATCCGAACGTGACTTCGTGGCACGAACTTTTGATTTAATTGCACCAATTCACTATGTTTTGCACCGAGTTTCTTGCAGTTATGAAACGATCCCAAATGCACCCAAACACTATGCAACGGACCAAAACATGAGTTTAGGGTTTATTGGGGTGGACTGGGTGCATTCCTAGAGAAAAATCCCGGTGTGATTTCGTGGCACGAGCTTTCGCATTAATTGCACTAGTTCACCCTATTTCGCATCGTGTTTCATGCGGTTACGAAATGATCCCAAATGCACCCAAACAGTATGCAACGCAACAAAGCATGAGTTCGGGGTCCAGTGGGGTGGATTGGGTGCGTTCGTTGTGAAAAATCCCGACGTGACTTCGTTGCACAAACTTTTGCATTAATTGCACCAGTTCAGACCGTTTTGCACCGAATTTTATGCAGTTTCGAAACGATAATAGATGAACCCAAACACTATAAAACATACCAAAACATGACTTTAGGGTCCAATGGGGTGGATTGGGTGCGTTCGTTGCGAAAAATCCCGACGTGAGTTCGTTGCACAAACTTTTGCATTAATTGCACCAGTTCACACCGTTTTGCACCGAGTTTTATGCAGTTACGAAACGACAATAGATGAACCCAAACACTATTAAACATACCAAAACATGACTTTAGGGTCCAATGGGGTGGATTGGGTGCGTTCGTTGCGAAAAATTCCGACGTGACTTCGTGGCACGAAATTTTGCATTAATTGCACTAGTTCAATCTGTTTTGCACCGAGTTTCATGCAGTTATGAAACGAGCCCAAATGCACCCAAACACTATGGAATGGACCAAAACATGAGTTTAGGGTCTAATGGGGTGGACTGGGTGCGTTCGTAGAGCAAAATCCCGGCGTGATTTCGTGGCATGAGCTTTCGCATTAATTGCACTAGTTCACCCTGTTTTGCATCGAGTTTCATGTGGTTATGAAACGATCACGAATGCGCCCAAATACTATGCAATGCACCAAAACATGAGTTTAGGGTCCAATGGAGTGGATTGGGTGCGTTCGTTGCAAAAAATCCCTACGTGACTTCGTGGCACGTACTTTTGCATTAATTGCACCAGTTCACACTATTTTGCACTGAGTTTCAGGCAGTTACGAAACGATCCCAAATGCTCCCAAACACTATGCAGCGCACAAAAACATGAGTTTTGGGTCCAATGTGTGGATTGGTTGCGTTCGTTGTGATAAATCCCGACGTGACTTCGTGGCACGAACTTTTGCATTAATTGCACCAGTTCACACCGTTTTGCACCGAGTTTTATGCAGTTACAAAATGATAATAGATGAACCCAAACACTATGAAACATACCAAAACATGACTTTAGGGTCCAATGGGGTGGATTGGGTGCGTTCGTTGTGAAAAATCCCGACGTGACTTCGTTGCACAAACTTTTGCATTAATTGCACCAGTTCAGACCATTTTGCACCGAGTTTTATGCAGTTACGAAATGATAAAAGATGAACCCAAACACTATAAAACATATATAAACATGACTTTAGGGTCCAATGGGGTGGATTGGGTGCGTTCGTTGCGAAAAATTCCGACGTGACTTCTTGGCACGAAATTTTGCATTAATTGCACTAGTTCACCCTATTTTGCATCGAGTTTCATGGAGTTACGAAATAATCCCAAATGCACCCAAACACTATACAACGCACCAAAACATTAGTTTAGGGTCCAATGGGGCGGATAGGTGCATTCGTTGCGAAAAATCCGAACGTGACTTCGTGGCACGAACTTTTGATTTAATTGCACCAGTTCAATCTGTTTTACACCGAGTTTCATGTAGTTATGAAACGATCCCAAATGCACCCAAACACTATTCAACGGACCAAAACATTAGTTTAGGGTCTAATGGGGTGGACTGGGTGCGTTCGTAGAGAAAAATCCCGTCGTGATTTCGTGGCACGAGCTTTCGCATTAATTGCACTAGTTCACCCTGTTTTGCATCGAGTTTCATGCGGTTACGAAACGATCACGAATGTGCCCAAACACTATGAGTTTAGGGTCCAATGGAGTGGATTGGGTGCGTTCGTTGCAAAAAATCCCTACGTGACTTCGTGGCACGTACTTTTGCATTAAATGCACCAGTTCACACTATTTTGCACTGAGTTTCATGCAGTTACGAAACGATCCCAAATGCTCCCAAACACTATCCAGCGCACCAAAACATGAGTTTAGGGTCCAATGTGTGGATTGGTTGCGTTCGTTGTGAAAAATCCCGACGTGACTTCGTGGCACGAACTTTTGCATTAATTGCACCAGTTCACACCGTTTTGCACCGAGTTTTATGCAGTTATGAAACGATAATAGATGAACCCAAACACTATGAAACATACCAAAACATGACTTTAAGGTCCAATGGGGTGGATTGGGTGCGTTCGTTGTGAAAAATCCCGACGTGACTTCGTTGCACAAACTTTTGCATTAATTGCACCAGTTCAGACCGTTTTGCACCGAGTTTTATGCAGTTACGAAACGATAATAGATGAACCCAAACACTATAAAACATATATAAACATGACTTTAGGGTCCAATGGGGTGGATTGGGTGCGTTCGTTGCGAAAAATTCCGACGTGACTTCGTGGCACGAAATTTTGCATTAATTGCACTAGTTCACCCTATTTTGCATCGAGTTTCATGGAGTTACGAAATGATCCCAAATGCACCCAAACACTATACAACGCACCAAAACATGAGTTTAGGGTCCAATGGGGCGGATAGGTGCATTCGTTGTGAAAAATCCGAACGTGACTTCGTGGCACGAACTTTTGATTTAATTGCACCAGTTCAATCTGTTTTGCACCGAGTTTCATGCAGTTATGAAACGATCCCAAATGCACCCAAACACTATTCAACGGACCAAAACATTGGTTTAGGGTCTAATGGGGTGGACTGGGTGCGTTCGTAGAGAAAAATCCCGTCGTGATTTCGTGGCACGAGCTTTCGCATTAATTGCACTAGTTCACCCTGTTTTACATCGAGTTTCATGCGGTTACGAAACGATCACGAATGCGCCCAAACACTATGCAACGCACCAAAACATGAGTTTAGGGTCCAACGGGATTGGATTGGGTGCGTTCGTTGCAAAAAATCCCTACGTGACTTCGTGGTACGTACTTTTGCATTAATTGTACCAGTTCACACTGTTTTGCACTGAGTTTCATGCAGTTACGAAACGATAATAGATGAATCCAAAGACTATGAAACATACCAAAACATGACTTTAAGGTCCAATGGGGTGGATTGGGTGCGTTCGTTGTGAAAAATCCCGACGTGACTTCGTTGCACAAACTTTTGCATTAATTGCACCAGTTCACACCGTTTTGCACCGAGTTTTATGCAGTTACGAAACGATAATAGATGAACCCAAACACTATAAAACATACCAAAACATGACTTTAGGGTCCAATGGGGTGGATTGGGTGCGTTCGTTGCGAAAAATTCCGACGTGACTTCGTGGCACGAAATTTTGCATTAATTGCACTAGTGCACCCTGTTTTGCATCGAGTTTCATGCGGTTACGAAACGATCCCAAATGCACCTAAACACTATGCAACGCACCAAAACATGAGTTTAGGGTCCAATGGAGTGGATTGGGTGTGTTCATTGTAAAAAAATCCCGACGTGACTGAGTGGCACATACTTTTGCATTAATTGCACAAGTTCACACTGTTTTGCACTGAGTTTCATGCAGTTATGAAACGATCCCAAATGCTCCCAAACAATATGCAGCGCACCAACACATGAGTTTAGGGTCCAATGTGGTGGATTGGGAGCGTTCGTTGTGAAAAATCCCGACGTGACTTCGTGGCACGAACTTTTGCATTAATTGCACCAGTTCACACTGTTTTGCACCGAGTTTTATGCAGTTACAAAACGATAATAGATGAACCCAAACACTATGAAACATACCAAAACATGACTTTAGGGTCCAATGGGGTGGATTGGGTGCGTTCGTTGTGAAAAATCCCGACGTGACTTCGTTGCACAAAATTTTGCATTAATTGCACCAGTTCAGACCGTTTTGCACCTAGTTTTATGCAGTTACGAAACGATAATAGATGAACCCAAACACTATAAAACATATATAAACATGACTTTAGGGTCCAATGGGGTGGATTGGGTGCGTTCGTTGCGAAAAATTCCGACGTGACTTCGTGGCACGAAATTTTGCATTAATTGCACTAGTTCACCCTATTTTGCATCGAGTTTCATGGAGTTACGAAATGATCCCAAATGCACCCAAACACTATACAACGCACCAAAACATGAGTTTAGGGTCCAATGGGGCGGATAGGTGCATTCGTTGCGAAAAATCCGAACGTGACTTCGTGGCACGAACTTTTGATTTAATTGCACCAGTTCAATCTGTTTTGCACCGAGTTTCATGCAGTTATGAAACGATCCCAAATGCACCCAAACACTATTCAACGGACCAAAACAAGAGTTTTGGGTCTAATGGGGTGGACTGGGTGCGTTCGTAGAGAAAAATCCCGTCGTGATTTCGTGGCACGAGCTTTCGCACTAATTGCACTAGTTCACCCTGTTTTGCATCGAGTTTCATGCGGTTACCAAACGATCACGAATGCGCCCAAACACTATGCAACGCACCAAAACATGAGTTTAGGGTCCAATGGAGTGGATTGGGTGCGTTCGTTGCAAAAAATCCCTACGTGACTTCGTGGCACATACTTTTGCATTAATTGCACCAGTTCACACTATTTTGCACTGAGTTTCATGCAATTACGAAACGATCCCAAATGCTCCCAAACACTATGCAGCGCACCAAAACATGAGTTTAGGGTCCAATGTGGTGTATTGGGTGTGTTCATTGTGAAAAATCCCGACGTGACTTCGTTGCACGAACTTTTGCATTAATTGCACCAGTTCACACCGTTTTGCACCGAGTTTTATGCAGTTACGAAACGATAATAGATGAACCCAAACACTATGAAACATACCAAAACATGACTTTAGGGTCCAATGGGGTGGATTGGGTATGTTCGTTGCGAAAAATTCCGACGTGACTTCGTGGCACGAAATTTTGCATTAATTGCACCAGTTCACCCTATTTTGCATCGAGTTTCATGGAGTTACGAAATGATCCCAAATGCACCCAAACACTATACAACGCACCAAAACATGAGTTTAGGGTCCAATGGGGCGGATTGGGTGCGTTCGCTGCGAAAAATCCGAACGTGACTTCGTGGCACGAACTTTTGATTTAATTGCACCAATTCACTATGTTTTGCACCGAGTTTCTTGCAGTTATGAAATCATCCCAAATGCACCCAAACACTATGCAACGGACCAAAACATGAGTTTAGTGTCTAATGGGGTGGACTGGTTGCTTTCGTAGAGAAAAATCCCGGTGTGATTTCGTGGCACGAGCTTTCGCATTAATTGCACTAGTTCACCCTATTTTGCATCGTGTTTCATGCGGTTACAAAACGATCCCAAATGCACCCAAACACTATGCAACGCACCAAAACATGAGTTTAGGGTCCAATGGAGTGGATTGGGTGCGTTCATTGTAAAAAAATCCCGACGTGACTTCATGGCACGAACTTTTGCATTAATTGCACAAGTTCACACTGTTTTGCACTGAGTTTCATGCAGTTACGAAACGATAATAGATGAACCCAAACACTATGAAACATACCAAAACATGACTTTAGGGTCCAATGGGGTGGATTGGGTGCGTTCGTTGTGAAAAATCCCGACGTGACTTCGTTGCACAAACTTTTGCATTAATTGCACCAGTTCAGACCGTTTTGCACCGAGTTTTATGCAGTTACGAAACGATAATAGATGAACCCAAACACTATAAAACATATATAAACATAACTTTAGGGTCCAATGGGGTGGATTGGGTGCGTTCGTTGCGAAAAATTCCGACGTGACTTCGTGGCACGAAATTTTGCATTAATTGCACTAGTTCAACCTATTTTGCATCGAGTTTCATGGAGTTACGAAAGGATCCCAAATGCACCCAAACACTATACAACGCACCAAAACATGAGTTTAGGGTCCAATGGGGCGGATAGGTGCATTCGTTGCGAAAAATCCGAACGTGACTTCGTGGCACGAAATTTTGATTTAATTGCACCAGTTCAATCTGTTTTGCACCGAGTTTCATGTAGTTATGAAACGATCCCAAATGCACCCAAACACTATTCAACGGACCAAAACATTAGTTTAGGGTCTAATGGGGTGGACTGGGTGCGTTCGTAGAGAAAAATCCCGATGTGATTTCGTGGCACGAGCTTTCGCATTAGTTGCACTAGTTCACCCTGTTTTGCATCGAGTTTCATGCGGTTACGAAACGATCACGAATGCGCCCAAAGAATATGCAACGCACCAAAACATGAGTTTAGGGTCCAATGGAGTGGATTGGGTGCGTTCGTTGCAAAAAATCCCTATGTGACTTCGTGGCACGTACTTTTGCATTAATTGCACCAGTTCACACTGTTTTGCACTGAGTTTCATGCAGTTACGAAACAATCCCAAATGCTCCCAAACACTATGCAGCGCACCAAAACATGAGTTTAGGGTCCAATGTATGGATTGGGTGCGTTCGTTGTGAAAAATCCCGACGTGACTTCGTGGCACGAACTTTTGCATTAATTGCACCAGTTCACACCGTTTTGCACCGAGTTTTATGCAGTTACGAAACGATAATAGATGAACCCAAACACTATGAAACATAACAAAACATGACTTTAAGGTCCTATCGGGTGGATTGGGTGCGTTCATTGCGACAAATTCTGACGTGACTTCGTGGCACGAACTTTTGCATTAATTGCACCAGTTCACCCTATTTTGCATCGAGTTTCATGGAGTTACGAAATGATCCCAAATGTACCCAACCACTATACAACGCACCAAAACATGAGTTTAGGGTCCAATGGGGCGGATTGGGTGCGTTCGCTGCGAAAAATCCGAACGTGACTTCGTGGCACGAACTTTTGATTTAATTGCACCAATTCACTATGTTTTGCACCGAGTTTCTTGCAGTTATGAAATCATCCCAAATGCACCCAAACACTATGCAACGGACCAAAACATGAGTTTAGTGTCTAATGGGGTGGACTGGTTGCTTTCGTAGAGAAAAATCCCGGTGTGATTTCGTGGCACGAGCTTTCGCAATAATTGCACTAGTTCACCCTATTTTGCATCGTGTTTCATGCGGTTACAAAACGATCCCAAATGCACCCAAACACTATGCAACGCACCAAAACATGAGTTTAGGGTCCAATGGAGTGGATTGGGTGCGTTCATTGTAAAAAAATCCCGACGTGACTTCATGGCACGAACTTTTGCATTAATTGCACAAGTTCACACTGTTTTGCACTGAGTTTCATGCAGTTACGAAACGATAATAGATGAACCCAAACACTATGAAACATACCAAAACATGACTTTAGGGTCCAATGGGGTGGATTGGGTGCGTTCGTTGTGAAAAATCCCGACGTGACTTCGTTGCACAAACTTTTGCATTAATTGCACCAGTTCAGACCGTTTTGCACCGAGTTTTATGCAGTTACGAAACGATAATAGATGAACCCAAACACTATAAAACATATATAAACATAACTTTACGGTCCAATGGGGTGGATTGGGTGCGTTCGTCGCGAAAAATTCCGACGTGACTTCGTGGCACGAAATTTTGCATTAATTGCACTAGTTCAACCTATTTTGCATCGAGTTTCATGGAGTTACGAAAGGATCCCAAATGCACCCAAACACTATACAACGCACCAAAACATGAGTTTAGGGTCCAATGGGGCGGATAGGTGCATTCGTTGCGAAAAATCCGAACGTGACTTCGTGGCACGAAATTTTGATTTAATTGCACCAGTTCAATCTGTTTTGCACCGAGTTTCATGTAGTTATGAAACGATCCCAAATGCACCCAAACACTATTCAACGGACCAAAACATTAGTTTAGGGTCTAATGGGGTGGACTGGGTGCGTTCGTAGAGAAAAATCCCGATGTGATTTCGTGGCACGAGCTTTCGCATTAGTTGCACTAGTTCACCCTGTTTTGCATCGAGTTTCATGCGGTTACGAAACGATCACGAATGCGCCCAAAGAATATGCAACGCACCAAAACATGAGTTTAGGGTCCAATGGAGTGGATTGGGTGCGTTCGTTGCAAAAAATCCCTATGTGACTTCGTGGCACGTACTTTTGCATTAATTGCACCAGTTCACACTGTTTTGCACTGAGTTTCATGCAGTTACGAAACAATCCCAAATGCTCCCAAACACTATGCAGCGCACCAAAACATGAGTTTAGGGTCCAATGTATGGATTGGGTTCGTTCGTTGTGAAAAATCCCGACGTGACTTCGTGGCACGAACTTTTGCATTAATTGCACCAGTTCACACCGTTTTGCACCGAGTTTTATGCAGTTACGAAACGATAATAGATGAACCCAAACACTATGAAACATAACAAAACATGACTTTAAGGTCCTATCGGGTGGATTGGGTGCGTTCATTGCGACAAATTCTGACGTGACTTCGTGGCACGAACTTTTGCATTAATTGCACCAGTTCACCCTATTTTGCATCGAGTTTCATGGAGTTACGAAATGATCCCAAATGTACCCAACCACTATACAACGCACCAAAACATGAGTTTAGGGTCCAATGGGACGGATTGGGTGCGTTCGTTGCGAAAAATCTGAACGTGACTTCGTGGCACGAACTTTTGATTTAATTGCACCAGTTCAATCTGTTTTGCACCGAGTTTCATGCAGTTATGAAACGATCCCAAATGCACCCAAACACTATGCAACGAACCAAAACATGGGTTTAGGGTCTAATGGGGTGGACTGGGTGCGTTCCTAGAGAAAAATCCCGGTGTGATTTCGTGGCACGAGCATTCGCATTAATTGCGCTAGTTCACCCTATTTTGCATCGTGTTTCATGCGGTTACGAAACGATCCCAAATGCACCCAAACACTATGCAACGCACCAAAACATGAGTTTAGGGTCCAATGGAGTGGATTGGGTGCGTTCATTGTAAAAAAATCCCGACGTGACTTCGTGGCACGTACTTTTGCATTAATTGCACAAGTTCACACTGTTTTGCACTGAGTTTCATGCAGTTATGAAACGATCCCAAATGCTCCCAAACAATATGCAGCGCACCAAAACATGAGTTTAGGGTCCAATGTGGTGGATTGGGTACGTTCGTTGTGAAAAATCCCGACGTGACTTCGTGGCACGAACTTTTGCATTAATTGCACCAGTTCACACTGTTTTGCACCGAGTTTTATGTAGTTACAAAACGATAATAGATGAACCCAAACACTATGAAACATACCAAAACATGACTTTAGGGTCCAATGGGGTGGATTGGGTGCGTTCGTTGTGAAAAATCCCGACGTGACTTCGTTGCACAAACTTTTGCATTAATTGCACCAGTTCAGATCGTTTTGCACCGAGTTTTATGCAGTTACGAAACGATAATAGATGAACCCAAACACTATAAAACATAACAAAACATGACTTTGGGGTCCAATGGGGTGGATTGGGTGCGTTCGTTGCGAAAAATTCCGACGTGACTTCATGGCACAAAATTTTGCATTAATTGCACCAGTTCACACCGTTTTGCACCGAGTTTTATGCAGTTACAAAACAATAATAGATGAACCCAAACACTATGAAACAAACCAAAACATGACTTTAGGGTCCAATGGGGTGGATTGGGTGCGTTCGTTGTGAAAAATCCCGATGTGACTTCGTTGCACAAACTTTTGCATTAATTGCAACAGTTCAGACCGTTTTGTACCGAGTTTTATGCAGTTACGAAACGATATTAGATGAACCCAAACACTATAAAACATACCAAAACATGACTTTAGGGTCCAATGGGGTGGATTGGGTGCAGTCGTTGCGAAAAATTCCGACGTGACTTCGTGGCACGAAATTTTGCATTAATTGCACTAGTTCACCCTATTTTGCATCGAGTTTCATGGAGTTACGAAATGATCCCAAATGCACCCAAACACTATACAACGCACCAAAACATGAGTTTAGGGTCCAATGGGGCGGGTAGGTGCATTCGTAGCGAAAAATCCGAACGTGACTTCGTGGCACGAACTTTTGATTTAATTGCACCAGTTCAATCTGTTTTGCACCGAGTTTCATGCAGTTATGAAACGATCCCAAATGCACCTAAACACTATTCAATGGACCAAAACATTAGTTTAGGGTCTAATGGGGTGGACTGGGTGCGTTCGTAGAGAAATATCCCGTCGTGATTTCGTGGCACGAGCTTCCGCATTAATTGCACTACCCTGTTTTGCATCGAGTTTCATGCGGTTACGAAACGATCACGAATGCGCCCAAACAATATGCAACGCACCAAAACATGAGTTTAGGGTCCAATGGAGTGGATTGGGTGCGTTCGTTGCAAAAAATCCCTACGTGACTTTGTGGCACGTACTTTTGCATTAATTGCACCAGTTCACACTATTTTGCACTGAGTTTCATGCAGTTACGAAACGATCCCAAATGCTCCCAAACACTATGCAGCGCACCAAAACATGAGTTTAGGGTCCAATGTGTGGATTGGTTGCGTTCGTTGTGAAAAATCCCAACGTGACTTCGTGGCATGAACTTTTGCATTAATTGCACCAGTTCACACCGTTTTGCACTGAGTTTAATGCAGTTATGAAACGATAATAGATGAACCCAAACACTATGAAACATACCAAAACATGACTTTAGGGTCCAATGGGGTGGATTGGGTGCGTTCGTTGCGAAAAATTCCGACGTGACTTCGTGGCACGAACTTTTGCATTAATTGCACCAGTTCACCCTATTTTCCTTCGAGTTTCATGGAGTTACGAAATGATCCCAAATGCACCCAAACACTATACAACGCACTAAAACATGAGTTTAGGGTCCAATGGGGCGGATTGGGTGCGTTCGTTGCGAAAAATCCGAACGTGACTTCATGGCACGAACTTTTGATTTAATTGCACCAGTTCAATCTGTTTTGTACCGAGTTTCATGCAGTTATGAAACGATCACAAATGCACCCAAACACTATGCAACGGACCAAAACATGAGTTTAGGGTCTAATGGGGTGGACTGGGTGCGTTCGTAGAGATCCTGGCGTGATTTTGTGGCACGAGCTTTCGCATTAATTGCACCAGTTCACCCTATTTTGCATCGAGTTTCATGCGGTTACGAAACGATCTCGAATGCTCCCAAACACTATGCAGCGCACCAAAACATGAGTTTAGGGTCCAATGTGTGGATTGGGTGTGTTCGTTGTGAAAAATCCCGACGTGACTTCGTGGCATGAACTTTTGCATTAATTGCACCAGTTCACACCGTTTTGCACCGAGTTTTATGCAGTTACGAAACGATAATAGATGAACTCAAACACTATGAAACATACCAAAACATGACTTTAAGGTCCAATGGGGTCGATTGGGTGCGTTCGTTGCGAAAAATTCTGACGAGACTTCGTGGCACGAATTTTTGCATTAATTGCACTAGTTCACCCTATTTTGCATTGAGTTTCATGGAGTTACGAAATGATCCCAAATGTACCCAAACACTATACAATGCACCAAAACATGAGTTTAGGGTCCAATGGGGCGGATTGGGTGCGTTCGTTGCGAAAAATCCGAACGTGACTTCATGGCACGAACTTTTGATTTAATTGCACCAGTTCAATCTGTTTTGCACCGAGTTTCATGCAGTTATGAAACGATCCCAAATGCACCCAAACACTATGCAACGGACCAAAACATGAGTTTAGGGTCTAAAGGGGTGGACTGGGTGCGTTCGTAGAGATCCTGGCGTGATTTTGTGGCACGAGCTTTCGCATTAATTGCACCAGTTCACCCTATTTTGCATCGAGTTTCATGCGGTTACGAAAAGATCTCGAATGCTCCCAAACACTATGCAGCGCACCAAAACATGAGTTTAGGGTCCAATGTGTGGATTGGGTGTGTTCGTTGTGAAAAATCCCGACGTGACTTCGTGGCACGAACTTTTGCATTAATTGCACCAGTTCACACCGTTTTGCACCGAGTTTTATGCAGTTACGAAACGATAATAGATGAACTCAAACACTATGAAACATACCAAAACATGACTTTAAGGTCCAATGGGGTCGATTGGGTGCGTTCGTTGCGAAAAATTCTGACGAGACTTCGTGGCACGAATTTTTGCATTAATTGCACTAGTTCACCCTATTTTGCATTGAGTTTCATGGAGTTACGAAATGATCCCAAAGGTACCCAAACACTATACAATGCACCAAAACATGAGTTTAGGGTCCAATGGGGCGGGTAGGTGCATTCGTTGCGAAAAATCCGAACGTGACTTCGTGGCACGAACTTTTGATTTAATTGCACCAGTTCAATCTATTTTGCACCGAGTTTCATGCAGTTATGAAACAATCCCAAATGCACCCAAACACTATGCAACGCACCAAAACTTGAGTTTAGGGTCCAATGGAGTGGATTGGGTGCGTTCATTGTAAAAAATCCCGACGTGACTTCGTCGCACGTACTTTGCATTAATTACACAAGTTCACACTGTTTTGCACTGAGTTTCATGCAGTTACGAAACGATCCCAAATGCTCCCAAGCACCAAAACATGAGTTTAGGGTCCAATGTGTGGATTGTGTGAGTTCGTTGTGAAAAATCCCGACGTGACTTCGTGGCACGAACTTTTGCATTAATTGCACCAGTTCACACCGTTTTGCACCGAGTTTTATGCAGTTACGAAACGATAATAGATGAACCCAAACACTATGAAACATACCAAAACAAGACTTTAAGGTCCAATGGGGTGGATTGGGTGCGTTCGTTGCGAAAAATTCTGACGAGACTTCGTGGCACGAAATTTTGCATTAATTGCACCAGTTCACCCTATTTTGCTTCGAGTTTCATGGAGTTACGAAATGATCCCAAATGTACCCAAACACTATACAACGCACCAATACATGAGTTTAGGGTCCAATGGGACGGATTGGGTGCGTTTGTTGCGAAAAATCCGAACGTGACTTCGTGGCACGAACTTTTGATTTAATTGCACCAGTTCAATCTGTTTTGCACCGAGTTTCATGCAGTTATGAAACGATCCCAAATGCACCCAAACACTATGCAACGGACCAAAACATGAGTTTAGGGTCTAATGGGGTGGACTGGGTGCATTCGTAGAGATCCTGGCGTGATTTCGTGGCACGAGCTTTCGCATTAATTGCACTAGTTCACCCTGTTTTGCATCGAGTTTCATGCGGTTACGAAATGATCCCGAATGCGCCCAAACACTATGCAACGCACCAAAACATGTGTTTAGGGTCCAATCGAATGGATTGGGTGCGTTCGTTGCAAAAAATCCCTACGTGACTTCGTGGCACGTACTTTTGCATTATATGCACCAGTTCACACTGTTTTGCACAGAGTTTCATGCAGTTACGAAACGATCCCAAATGCTCCCAAACACTATGCAGCGCACCAAAACATGAGTTTAGGGTCCAATGTGTGGATTGGGTGCGTTCGTTGTGAAAAATCCCGACGTGACTTCGTGGCACGAACTTTTGCATTAATTGCACCAGTTCACACCGTTTTGCACCGAGTTTTATGCAGTTACGAAACGATAATAGATGAACCCAAACACTATGAAACATACCAAAACATGACTTTAAGGTCCAATGGGGTGGATTGGGTGCGTATGTTGCGAAAAATTCTGACGAGACTTCGTGGCACGAACTTTTGCATTAATTGCACCAGTTCACCCTATTTTGCTTCGAGTTTCATGGAGTTACGAAATGATCCCAAATGTACCCAAACACTATACAACGCACCAAAACATGAGTTTAGGGTCCAATGGGACGGATTGGGTGCGTTCGTTGCGAAAAATCCGAACGTGACTTCGTGGCACGAACTTTTGATTTAATTGCACCAGTTCAATCTGTTTTGCACCGAGTTTCATGCAGTTATGAAACGATCCCAAATGCACCCAAACACTATGCAACGGACCAAAACATGAGTTTAGGGTCTAATGGGGTGGACTGGGTGCGTTCGTAGTGAAAAATCCCGGCATGATTTCGTGGCACGAGCTTTCGCATTAATTGCACTAGTTCACCCTGTTTTGGATCGAGTTTCATGCGGTTACGAAACGATCCCAAATGCACCCAAACACTATGCAACGCACCAAAACTTGAGTTTAGGGTCCAATATAGTGGATTGGGTGCGTTCATTGTAAAAAATCCCGACGTGACTTCGTCGCACGTACTTTTGCATTAATTGCACAAGTTCACACTATTTTGCACTGAGTTTCATGCAGTTACGAAACGATCCCAAATGCTCCCAAACACTATGCAGCGCACCAAAACATGAGTTTAGGGTCCAATGTGGTGGATTGGGTGCGTTCATTATGAAAAATCCCGACGTGACTTCGTGGCACGAACTTTTGCATTAATTGCACCAGTTCACACCGTTCTGCACCGAGTTTTATGCAGTTACGAAACGATAATAGATGAACCCAAACACTATGAAACATACCAAAACATGACTTTAAGGTCCAATGGGGTGGATTGGGTGCGTTCGTTGCGAAAAATTCTGACGAGACTTCGTGGCACGAACTTTTGCATTAATTGCACCAGTTCACCCTATTTTGCTTCGTGTTTCATGGAGTTACGAAATGATCCCAAATGTACCCAAACACTATACAACGCACCAAAACATGAGTTTAGGGTCCAATGGGACGGATTGGGTGCGTTCGTTGCGAAAAATGCGAACGTGACTTCGTGGCACGAACTTTTGATTTAATTGCACCAGTTCAATCTGTTTTGCACCGAGTTTCATGCAGTTATGAAACGATCCCAAATGCACCCAAACACTATGCAACGGACCAAAACATGAGTTTAGGGTCTAATGGGGTGCACTGGATGCGTTCGTAGAGAAAAATCCCGGCATGATTTCGTGGCACGAGCTTTCGCATTAATTGCACTAGTTCACCCTGTTTTGCATCGAGTTTCATGCGGTTACGAAACGATCCCGAATGCGCCCAAACACTATGCAACGCACCAAAACATGTGTTTAGGGTCCAATGGAGTGGATTGGGTGCGTTCGTTGCAAAAAATCCCGACGTGACTTGGTGGCACGTACTTTTGCATTAATTGCACAAGTTCACACTGTTTTGCACTGAGTTTCGTGCAGTTACGAAACGATCCCAAATGCTCCCAAGCACCAAAACATGTGTTTAGGGTCCAATGTGTGGATTGGGTGCGTTCGTTGAGAAAAATCCCGACGTGACTTCGTGGCACGAACTTTTGGATTAATTGCACCAGTTCACACCGTTTTGCACCGAGTTTTATGCAGTTACGAAACGATAATAGATGAACCCAAACACTATGAAACATACCAAAACATGACTTTAAGGTCCAATGGGGTGGATTGGGTGCGTTCGTTGCGAAAAATTCTGACGAGACTTCGTGGCACGAAATTTTGCATTAATTGCACCAGTTCACCCTATTTTGCTTCGAGTTTCATGGAGTTACGAAATGATCCCAAATGTACCCAAACACTATACAACGCACCAATACATGAGTTTAGGGTCCAATGGGACGGATTGGGTGCGTTCGTTGCGATAAATCCGAACGTGACTTCGTGGCACGAACTTTTGATTTAATTGCACCAGTTCAATCTGTTTTGCACCGAGTTTCATGCAGTTATGAAACGATCCCAAATGCACCCAAACACTATGCAACGGACCAAAACATGAGTTTAGGGTCTAATGGGGTGGACTGGGTGCGTTCGTAGAGAAAAATCCCGGCATGATTTCGTGGCACGAGCTTTCGCATTAATTGCACTAGTTCACCCTGTTTTGGATCGAGTTTCATGCGGTTACGAAACGATCCCAAATGCACCCAAACACTATGCAACGCACCAAAACTTGAGTTTAGGGTCCAATGGAGTGGATTGGTTGCGTTCATTGTAAAAAATCCCGACGTGACTTCGTCGCACGTACTTTTGCATTAATTGCACAAGTTCACACTGTTCTGCACTGAGTTTCATGCAGTTACGAAACGATCCCAAATGCTCCCAAACACTATGCAGCACACCAAAACATGAGTTTAGGGTCCAATGTGGTGGATTGGGTGCGTTCATTATGAAAAATCCCGACGTGACTTCGTGGCACGAACTTTTGCATTAATTGCACCAGTTCACACCGTTCTGCACCGAGTTTTATGCAGTTACGAAACGATAATAGATGAACCCAAACACTATGAAACATACCAAAACATGACTTTAAGGTCCAATGGGGTGGATTGGGTGCGTTCGCTGCGAAAAATTCTGACGAGACTTCGTGGCACGAACTTTTGCATTAATTGCACCAGTTCACCCTATTTTGCTTCGAGTTTCATGGAGTTACGAAATGGTCCCAAATGTACCCAAACACTATACAACGCACCAAAACATGAGTTTAGAGTCCAATGGGACGGATTGGGTGCATTTGTTGCCAAAAATCCGAACGTGACTTCGTGGCACGAACTTTTGATTTAATTGCATCAGTTCAATCTGTTTTGCACCGAGTTTCATGCAGTTATGAAACAATCCCAAATGCACCCAAACACTATGCAACGGACCAAAACATGAGTTTAGGGTCTAATGGGGTGGACTGGGTGCATTCGTAGAGATCCTGGCGTGATTTCATGGCACGAGCTTTCGCATTAATTGCACTAGTTCACCCTGTTTTGCATCGAGTTTCATGCGGTTACGAAACGATCCCGAATGCGCCCAAACACTATGCAACGCACCAAAACATGTGTTTAGGGTCCAATGGAATGGATTGGGTGCGTTCGTTGCAAAAAAAATCCCTACGTGACTTCGTGGCACGTACTTTTGCATTATATGCACCAGTTCACACTGTTTTGCACTGAGTTTCATGCAGTTACGAAACGATCCCAAATGCTCCCAAACACTATGCAGCGCACCAAAACATGAGTTTAGGGTCCAATGTGTGGATTGGGTGCGTTCGTTGTGAAAAATCCCGACGTGACTTTGTGGCACGAACTTTTGCATTAATTGCACCAGTTCACCCTATTTTGCTTCGAGTTTCATGGTGTTACGAAATGATCCCAAATGTACCCAAACACTATACAACGCACCAAAACATGAGTTTACGGTCCAATGGGACGGATTGGGTGCGTTCGTTGCCAAAAATCCGAACGTGACTTCGTGGCACGAACTTTTGATTTAATTGCACCAGTTCAATCTGTTTTGCACCGAGTTTCATGCAGTTATGAAACGATCCCAAATCCACCCAAACACTATGCAACAGACCAAAACATGAGTTTAGGGTCTAATGGGGTGGACTGGGTGCATTCGTAGAGATCCTGGCGTGATTTTGTGGCACGAGCTTTCGCATTAATTGCACTAGTTCACCCTGTTTTGCATCGAGTTTCATGCGGTTACGAAACGATCCCGAATGCGCCCAAACACTATGCAACGCACCAAAACATGTGTTTAGGGTCCAATGGAATGGATTGGGTGCGTTCGTTGCAAAAAATCCCTACGTGACTTCGTGGCACGTACTTTTGCATTATATGCACCAGTTCACACTGTTTTGCACTGAGTTTCATGCAGTTACGAAACGATCCCAAATGCTCCCAAACACTATACAGCGCACCAAAACATGAGTTTAGGGTCCAATGGGGCGGATTGGGTGCGTTCGTTGCGAAAAATCCGAACGTGACTTCGTGGCACGAACTTTTGCATTAATTGCACCAGTTCAATCTATTTTGCACCGAGTATCATGCAGTTATGAAACGATCCCAAATGCACCCAAACACTATGCAACGGACCAAAACATGAGTTTAGGGTCTAATGGGGTGGACTGGGTGCGTTCGTAGAGATCCTGGCGTGATTTCGGGGCACGAGCTTTCGCATTAATTGCACTAGTTCACCCTGTTTTGCATCGAGTTTCATGCGGTTACGAAACGATCCCGAATGCGCCCAAACACTATGCAACGCTCCAAAACATGTGTTTAGGGTCCAATGGAGTGGATTGGGTGCGTTCGTTGCAAAAAATCCCGACGTGACTTCGTGGCACGTACTTTTGCATTAATTGCACAAGTTCACACTGTTTTGCACTGAGTTTCATGCAGTTACGAAACGATCCCAAATGCTCCCAAGCACCAAAACATGAGTTTAGGGTCCAATGTGTGGATTGTGTGCGTTCGTTGTGAAAAATCCCGACGTGACTTCGTGGCACGAACTTTTGCATTAATTGCACCAGTTCACACCGTTTTGCACCGAGTTTATGCAGTTACGAAACGATAATAGATGAACCCAAACACTATGAAACATACCAAAACATGACTTTAAGGTCCAATGGGGTGGATTGGGTGCGTTCGTTGCGAAAAATTTTGACGAGACTTCGTGGCACGAACTTTCGCATTAATTGCACTAGTTCACCCTGTTTTGCATCGAGTTTCATGCGGTTAGGAAACGATCCCGAATGCGCCCAAACACTATGCAACGCACCAAAACATGTGTTTAGGGTCCAATGGAATGGATTGGGTGCGTTCGTTGCAAAAAATCCCTACGTGACTTCGTGGCACGTACTTTTGCATTATATGCACCAGTTCACACTGTTTTGCACTGAGTTTCATGCAGTTACGAAATGATCCCAATTGCTCCCAAACACTATGCAGTGCACCAAAACATGAGTTTAGGGTCCAATGTGTGGATTGGGTGCGTTCGTTGTGAAAAATGCCGACGTGACTTCGTGGCACGAACTTTTGCATTAATTGCACCAGTTCACACCGTTTTGCACCGAGTTTTATGCAGTTACGAAACGATAATAGATGAACCCAAACACTATGAAACATACCAAAACATGACTTTAAGGTCCAATGGGGTGGATTGGGTGCGTTTGTTGCGAAAAATTCTGACGAGACTTCGTGGCACGAACTTTTGCATTAATTGCACCAGTTCACCCTATTTTGCTTCGAGTTTCATGGAGTTATGAAATGATCCCAAATGTACCCAAACACTATACAACGCACCAAAACATGAGTTTAGGGTCCAATGGGACGGATTGGGTGTGTTCGTTGCGAAAAATCCGAACGTGACTTCGTGGCACGAACTTTTGATTTAATTGCACCAGTTCAATCTGTTTTGCACCGAGTTTCATGCAGTTATGAAACGATCCCAAATGCACCCAAACACTACGCAACGGACCAAAACATGAGTTTAGGGTCTAATGGGGTGGACTGGGTGCGTTCGTAGAGATCCTAGCGTGATTTCGTGGCACGAGCTTTCGCATTAATTGCACTAGTTCACCCTGTTTTGCATCGAGTTTCATGCGGTTACGAAATGATCCCGAATGCGCCCAAACACTATGCAACGCACCAAAACATGTGTTTAGGGTCCAATGGAGTGGATTGGGTGCGTTCGTTGCAAAAAATCCCGACGTGACTTCGTGGCACGTACTTTTGCATTAATTGCACAAGTTCACACTGTTTTGCACTGAGTTTCATGCAGTTACGAAACGATCCCAAATGCTCCCAAGCACCAAAACATGAGTTTAAGGTCCAATGGGGTGGATTGGGTGCGTTCGTTGCGAAAAATTCTGACGAGACTTCGTGGCATGAACTTTTGCTTTAATTGCACCAGTTCACCCTATTTTGCTTCGAGTTTCATGGAGTTACGAAATGATCCCAAATGTACCCAAACACTATACAACGCACCAAAACATGAGTTTAGGGTCCAATGGGACGGATTGGGTGCGTTCGTTGCGATAAATCCGAACGTGACTTCGTGGCACGAACTTTTGATTTAATTGCACCAGTTCAATCTGTTTTGCACCGAGTTTCATGCAGTTATGAAACGATCCCAAATGCACCCAAACACTATGCAACGGACCAAAACATGAGTTTAGGGTCTAATGGGGTGGACTGGGTGCGTTCGTAGAGAAAAATCCCGGCATGATTTCGTGGCACGAGCTTTCGCATTAATTGCACTAGTTCACCCTGTTTTCGATCGAGTTTCATGCGGTTACGAAACGATCCCAAATGCACCCAAACACTATGCAACGCACCAAAACTTGAGTTTAGGGTCCAATGGAGTGGATTGGTTGCGTTCATTGTAAAAAATCCCGACGTTACTTCGTCGCACGTACTTTTGCATTAATTGCACAAGTTCACACTGTTTTGCACTGAGTTTCATGCAGTTACGAAACGATCCCAAATGCTCCCAAACACTATTCAGCGCACCAAAACATGAGTTTAGGGTCCAATGTGGTGGATTGGGTGCTTTCATTGTGAAAAATCCCGACGTGACTACGTGGCACGAACTTTTGCATTAATTGCACCAGTTCACACCGTTTTGCACCGAGTTTTATGCAGTTACGAAACGATAATAGATGAACCCAAACACTATGAAACATACCAAAACATGAATTTAAGGTCCAATGGGGTGGATTGGGTGCGTTCGTTGCGAAAAATTCTGACGAGACTTCGTGGCACGAACTTTCGCATTAATTGCACTAGTTCACCCTATTTTGCATCGAGTTTCATGCGGTTACGAAACGATCCCGAATGCGCCCAAACACTATCCAACGCACCAAAACATGTGTTTAGGGTCCAATGGAATGGATTGGGTGCGTTCGTTGCAAAAAATCCCTACGTGACTTCGTGGCACGTACTTTTGCATTATATGCACCAGTTCACACTGTTTTGCACTGAGTTTCATGCAGTTACGAAACGATCCCAAATGCTCGCAAACACTATGCAGCGCACCAAAACATGAGTTTAGGGTCCAATGTGTGGATTGGGTGCGTTCGTTGTGAAAAATCCCGACGTGACTTCGTGGCACGAACTTTTGCATTAATTGCACCAGTTCACACCGTTTTGCACCGAGTTTTATGCAGTTACGAAACGATAATAGATGAACCCAAACACTATGAAACATACCAAAACATGACTTTAGGGTCCAATGGGGTGGATTGGGTGCGTTCGTTGCGAAAAATTCCGACGTGACTTCGTGGCACGAACTTTTGCATTAATTGCACCAGTTCACCCGATTTTGCTTTGAGTTTCATGGAGTTACGAAATGATCCCAGATTCACCCAAACACTATACAACGCACCAAAACATGAGTTTAGGGTCCAATGGGGCGGATTGTGTGCGTTCGTTGCGAAAAATCCGAACGTGACTTCGTGGCACGAACTTTTGATTTAATTGCACCAGTTCAATCTATTTTGCACCGAGTTTCATGCAGTTATGAAACGATCCCAAATGCACCCAAACACTATGCAACAAACCAAAACATGAGTTTAGTGTCTAATGGGGTGGACTGGGTGCGTTCGTAGAGATCCTGGCGTGATTTCATGGCACGAGCTTTCGCATTAATTGCACTAGTTCACCCTGTTTTGCATCGAGTTTCATGCGGTTACGAAACAATCCCGAATGCGCCCAAACACTATGCAACGCACCAAAACATGTGTTTAGGGTCCAATGGAGTGGATTGGGTGCGTTCGTTGCAAAAAATCCCGACGTGACTTCGTGGCACGTACTTTTGCATTAATTGCACAAGTTCACACTGTTTTGCACTGAGTTTCATGCAGTTACGAAACGATCCCAAATGCTCCCAAGCACCAAAACATGAGTTTAGGGTCCAATGTGTGGATTGTGTGCGTTCGTTGTGAAAAATCCCGATGTAACACCCGGTTTATAAAAGAACATAAACCGAGTAATCATATACGTGCCAGGATCAAGTCACACGTATATACAACAGAATGAACAGTATATCATAGCACATATCACGTAAAAAGATATAATAAAGCGAATACGAATGTTATTTATTACAATAATGACAAAAATGTCTGATACAGCGGAAGCGAAGTACAAAAATACGATAAAAGCTCTCCGAAACTGAAGCAGGGCGCCACAGGGACGTCGACTGGGAGACGAAGCACCTAGAAGTCCTCGTAGTCCTGGTAGCGCTGGACGAACTCACTCGGGTCGGCAGGAACTGAGCAGCAGTAGCGTAGCCAAGAGGAAAAAGTAGAGAAGAGGCAAGAGTGAGTACACAACTTGTACTCAACAAGTATAACACAAACTATGAGGCTCTAGGCTGGCTGACTCAACTGCATTAGCTTTTAAGTGTTGGCAAAATTTTATTAAAGCTATTTACTATGAGTTGATGAATTACCATTGACCCAGTTACATAGTAATTAATCAAGTTTAAATAAGAAACTACTGAGAACCAAACCACGACCAAGCCACCAAGGTAACCCCGAGAAGCACCTCCCTCGTCGGAAGGAGATAACTTCACTAATCAAAAGGAGGATCTGGGCCGCTCATAACCGTGAGCACGGCTAGTATACCAGTTTTACACTCTGCAGAGGTTGCACATCTTTACCCACAAGTCGTGAGCTACGCCAGTTGTTCATCACACTTCCTTAGGTGAGATGGCCAGCGAGTCACTACGAGGCCTTTAAAAAGAATCTCGTTGGTAAGGCGTAACCGCGAGAGTTAGGTCGGCGACGATGGGGCCCACCTCCAGGGGTACAAGCACGTAGCACAGACCAAGCCGGAGGAGCAGGGACCATTGAAGCTTACTACTCTTGCCCCGCAGGTAAGTTACTCCAAACCAAAAAGATCTAGTTATTACGCCAAGTCTATCCCATTCTAGCCTTGTGGTAGCGCTGTTGTCCCAGGTTGTCGCTCTATGAACCGGTCCTTATGGAGAGTGGCCAACCAGGCAGTAAGCACCGTGCTGGACAACTTTTAGCATAATGACCTTTCTGCCCGCATTTGTAGCACATGCGGTGGCGGTGAATGGCGCTTCTTCGTCGACCTCCCTGTGAACCTATCTTCACATCTTGCATTATTTCTGCTGCTTGCTCTTTGGACTCCTTGCGACCGCGTGGCTGGATCACATTCATAGTGATAGTCAACCCATCAACATAATCATAGAGTGCTTGGTTCCTGACCTGTATATCTCTAGAGCACTCAGAATCATTTCTCTTCTGGATAGTCTGTAGCTCATCGACCGATGGACCGCCGAGGAAAAGGGAATCCTCTGTCAGCTGCTCTTGATGAGACCTCTTTCTCTTTGTACCGGAGAACAACCTCTGGTTCCTCCTAGTTGTAGCTTCATCTTCAGTTGCACGAATTTGACGACAAGGAACGCCAAAGAAGTGGCAACACGGGCAAGTTTTCTCACCATCACCCATTGCACTGTCTCCAAGATCTTTTTGTTCTGCCGACATCTGAGCTGGGATAAAAGAAAAATACATATTGGTAAGGTCAAGGAAGAGAGAAACTCCATTATTTAAGGTTCTATCCTATTTAGATAACACTGCTCAGGCATTACTGCTGATAACTCCAGATAAATGTCACATAAATCCGGGAACTAGGAACTAGAGCATAACTCTTCGGTTTGGTCTGAGAGATTCTCAACTTCTCTTGTACTAGTTGTAGGCCGGGGTGTCACATTCCCTACCCCCTTACAGAAACCGACGTCCTCGTCGGTGACGTCCTTGTCGGTGATCCCTGGATATCACATCCTTTTCGCACTATCCTTCTTCTCAACAAGTAAGACAGAAGAAACCCAAGGCAGGATAAGGTAGAGAGGATAGAGTGGATGGTTTTACCCCCAACGATCTATCTCATTTTATTAATTAGTTAACTTTAGCATCTGAGTGATTTTCTTTAAACAAATTTAAACTACTAAGCTATGCAGTCAGTCAAAAATCCAAATCAAACATGTAGCATAATAACAAGCAAACAGTTTTCACGACTTAGCCGAGTTTAGCAAAAGACTCGACTAACACAACGCGTCGCGGAACGTGCTATCGTATTGTTATAAAAGGATCACCTAGCTAACTCATGGTGGTCAGATGACTGATTCAGGCCAAAATCTACGAAACTATTCTTCAGAGAGAGAAATCAAGGCAAGAAGGGTAAAAAGTCAAAGAAGTCAAGGGGTATAATAGTAAAATAGTTTCAGCAGTCAAGGATTGGAGAGAAGAAGTCCTAAAACTCGACCAGTTCTATCTAGGCTTCGTCCTACAGTCGATATGGCTCTGATACCACTCTGTAACACCCGGTTTATAAAAGAACATAAACCGAGTAATCATATACGTGCCAGGATCAAGTCACACGTATATACAACAGAATGAACAGTATATCATAGCACATATCACGTAAAAAGATATAATAAAGCGAATACGAATGTTATTTATTACAATAATGACAAAAATGTCTGATACAGCGGAAGCGAAGTACAAAAATACGATAAAAGCTCTCCGAAACTGAAGCAGGGCGCCACAGGGACGTCGACTGGGAGACGAAGCACCTAGAAGTCCTCGTAGTCCTGGTAGCGCTGGACGAACTCACTCGGGTCGGCAGGAACTGAGCAGCAGTAGCGTAGCCAAGAGGAAAAAGTAGAGAAGAGGCAAGAGTGAGTACACAACTTGTACTCAACAAGTATAACACAAACTATGAGGCTCTAGGCTGGCTGACTCAACTGCATTAGCTTTTAAGTGTTGGCAAAATTTTATTAAAGCTATTTACTATGAGTTGATGAATTACCATTGACCCAGTTACATAGTAATTAATCAAGTTTAAATAAGAAACTACTGAGAACCAAACCACGACCAAGCCACCAAGGTAACCCCGAGAAGCACCTCCCTCGTCGGAAGGAGATAACTTCACTAATCAAAAGGAGGATCTGGGCCGCTCATAACCGTGAGCACGGCTAGTATACCAGTTTTACACTCTGCAGAGGTTGCACATCTTTACCCACAAGTCGTGAGCTACGCCAGTTGTTCATCACACTTCCTTAGGTGAGATGGCCAGCGAGTCACTACGAGGCCTTTAAAAAGAATCTCGTTGGTAAGGCGTAACCGCGAGAGTTAGGTCGGCGACGATGGGGCCCACCTCCAGGGGTACAAGCACGTAGCACAGACCAAGCCGGAGGAGCAGGGACCATTGAAGCTTACTACTCTTGCCCCGCAGGTAAGTTACTCCAAACCAAAAAGATCTAGTTATTACGCCAAGTCTATCCCATTCTAGCCTTGTGGTAGCGCTGTTGTCCCAGGTTGTCGCTCTATGAACCGGTCCTTATGGAGAGTGGCCAACCAGGCAGTAAGCACCGTGCTGGACAACTTTTAGCATAATGACCTTTCTGCCCGCATTTGTAGCACATGCGGTGGCGGTGAATGGCGCTTCTTCGTCGACCTCCCTGTGAACCTATCTTCACATCTTGCATTATTTCTGCTGCTTGCTCTTTGGACTCCTTGCGACCGCGTGGCTGGATCACATTCATAGTGATAGTCAACCCATCAACATAATCATAGAGTGCTTGGTTCCTGACCTGTATATCTCTAGAGCACTCAGAATCATTTCTCTTCTGGATAGTCTGTAGCTCATCGACCGATGGACCGCCGAGGAAAAGGGAATCCTCTGTCAGCTGCTCTTGATGAGACCTCTTTCTCTTTGTACCGGAGAACAACCTCTGGTTCCTCCTAGTTGTAGCTTCATCTTCAGTTGCACGAATTTGACGACAAGGAACGCCAAAGAAGTGGCAACACGGGCAAGTTTTCTCACCATCACCCATTGCACTGTCTCCAAGATCTTTTTGTTCTGCCGACATCTGAGCTGGGATAAAAGAAAAATACATATTGGTAAGGTCAAGGAAGAGAGAAACTCCATTATTTAAGGTTCTATCCTATTTAGATAACACTGCTCAGGCATTACTGCTGATAACTCCAGATAAATGTCACATAAATCCGGGAACTAGGAACTAGAGCATAACTCTTCGGTTTGGTCTGAGAGATTCTCAACTTCTCTTGTACTAGTTGTAGGCCGGGGTGTCACACCCGACGTGACTTCGTGGCACGAACTTTTGCATTAATTGCACCAGTTCACACGGTTTTGCACCGAGTTTTATGCAGTTACGAAACGATAATAGATGAACCCAAACACTATGAAACATACCAAAACATGACTTTAAGGTCCAATGGGGTGGATTGGGTGCGTTCGTTGCGAAAAATTCTGACGAGACTTCGTGGCACGAGCTTTCGCATTAATTGCACTAGTTCACCCTGTTTTGCATCGAGTTTCATGCGGTTACGAAACGATCCCGAATGCGCCCAAACACTATGCAACGCACCAAAACATGTGTTTAGGGTCCAATGGAGTGGATTGGGTGCGTTCGTTGCAAAAAATCCCGACGTGACTTCGTGGCACGTACTTTTGCATTAATTGCACAAGTTCACACTGTTTTGCACTGAGTTTCATGCAGTTACGAAACGATCCCAAATGCTCCCAAGCACCAAAACATGAGTTTAAGGTCCAATCGGGTGGATTGGGTGCGTTCGTTGCGAAAAATTCGGACGAGACTTCGTGGCACGAACTTTTGCATTAATTGCACCAGTTCACCCTATTTTGCTTCGAGTTTCATGGAGTTACGAAATGATCCCAAATGTACCCAAACACTATACAACGCACCAAAACATGAGTTTAGGGTCCAATGGGACGGATTGGGTGCGTTCGTTGCGAAAAATCCGAACGTGACTTCGTGGCACGAACTTTTGATTTAATTGCACCAGTTCAATCTGTTTTGCACCGAATTTCATGCAGTTATGAAACGATCCCAAATGCACCCAAACACTATGCAACGGACCAAAACATGAGTTTAGGGTCTAATGGGGTGGACTGGGTGCATTCGTAGAGATCCTGGCGTGATTTCGTGGCACGAGCTTTCGCATTAATTGCACTAGTTCACCCTGTTTTGCATCGAGTTTCATGCGGTTACGAAACGATCCCGAATGCGCCCAAACACTATGCAACGCACCAAAACATGTGTTTAGGGTCCAATGGAGTGGATTGGGTGCGTTCGTTGCAAAAAATCCCGACGTGACTTCGTGGCACGTACTTTTGCATTAATTGCACAAGTTCACACTGTTTTGCACTGAGTTTCATGCAGTTACGAAACAATCCCAAATGCTCCCAAGCACCAAAACATGAGTTTAAGGTCCAATGGGGTGGATTGGGTGCGTTCGTTGCGAAAAATTCTGACGAGACTTCGTGGCACGAACTTTTGCATTAATTGCACCAGTTCACCCTATTTTGCTTCGAGTTTCATGGAGTTACGAAATGATCCCAAATGTACCCAAACACTATACAACGCACCAAAACATGAGTTTAGGGTCCAATGGGACGGATTGGGTGCGTTCGTTGCGATAAATCCGAACGTGACTTCGTGGCACGAACTTTTGATTTAATTGCACCAGTTCAATCTGTTTTGCACCGAATTTCATGCAGTTATGAAACGATCCCAAATGCACCCAAACACTATGCAACGGACCAAAACATGAGTTTAGGGTCTAATGGGGTGGACTGGGTGCATTCGTAGAGATCCTGGCGTGATTTCGTGGCACGAGCTTTCGCATTAATTGCACTAGTTCACCCTGTTTTGCATCGAGTTTCATGCGGTTACGAAACGATCCCGAATGCGCCCAAACACTATGCAACGCACCAAAACATGTGTTTAGGGTCCAATGGAGTGGATTGGGTGCGTTCGTTGCAAAAAAATCCCGACGTGACTTCGTGGCACGTACTTTTGCATTAATTGCACAAGTTCACACTGTTTTGCACTGAGTTTCATGCAGTTACGAAACAATCCCAAATGCTCCCAAGCACCAAAACATGAGTTTAAGGTCCAATGGGGTGGATTGGGTGCGTTCGTTGCGAAAAATTCTGACGAGACTTCGTGGCACGAACTTTTGCATTAATTGCACCAGTTCACCCTATTTTGCTTCGAGTTTCATGGAGTTACGAAATGATCCCAAATGTACCCAAACACTATACAACGCACCAAAACATGAGTTTAGGGTCCAATGGGACGGATTGGGTGCGTTCGTTGCGATAAATCCGAACGTGACTTCGTGGCACGAACTTTTGATTTAATTGCACCAGTTCAATCTGTTTTGCACCGAGTTTCATGCAGTTATGAAACGATCCCAAATGCACCCAAACACTATGCAACGGACCAAAACATGAGTTTAGGGTCTAATGGGGTGGACTGGGTGCGTTCGTAGAGAAAAATCCCAGCATGATTTCGTGGCACGAGCTTTCGCATTAATTGCACTAGTTCACCCTGTTTTGGATCGAGTTTCATGCGGTTACGAAACGATCCCAAATGCACCCAAACACTATGCAACGCCCCAAAACTTGAGTTTAGGGTCCAATGGAGTGGATTGGTTGCGTTCATTGTAAAAAATCCCGACGTGACTTCGTCGCACGTACTTTTGCATTAATTGCACAAGTTCACACTGTTTTGCACTGAGTTTCATGCAGTTACGAAACGATCCCCAATGCTCCCAAACACTATGCAGCGCACCAAAACATGAGTTTAGGGTCCAATGTGGTGGATTGGGTGCGTTCATTGTGAAAAATCCCGACGTGACTTCGTGGCACGAACTTTTGCATTAATTGCACCAGTTCACACCGTTTTGCACCGAGTTTTATGCAGTTACGAAACGATAATAGATGAACCCAAACACTATGAAACATACCAAAACATGACTTTAAGGTCCAATGGGGTGGATTGGGTGCGTTCGTTGCGAAAAATTCTGACGAGACTTCGTGGCACGAACTTTTGCATTAATTGCACCAGTTCACCCTATTTTGCTTCGAGTTTCATGGAGTTACGAAATGATCCCAAATGTACCCAAACACTATACAACGCACCAAAACATGAGTTTAGGGTCCAATGGGACGGATTGGGTGCGTTCGTTGCCAAAAATCCGAACGTGACTTCGTGGCACGAACTTTTGATTTAATTGCACCAGTTCAATCTGTTTTGCACTGAGTTTCATGCAGTTATGAAACGATCCCAAATGCACCCAAACACTATGCAACGGACCAAAACATGAGTTTAGGGTCTAATGGGGTGGACTGGGTGCATTCGTAGAGATCCTGGCGTGATTTCGTGGCATGAGCTTTCGCATTAATTGCACTAGTTCACCCTGTTTTGCATCGAGTTTCATGCGGTTACGAAACGATCCCGAATGCGCCCAAACACTATGCAACGCACCAAAACATGAGTTTAGGGTCCAATGGAGTGGATTGTGTGCGTTCGTTGCAAAAAATCCCTACGTGACTTCGTGGCACGTACTTTTGCATTAATTGCACCAGTTCACACTGTTTTGCACTGAGTTTCATGCAGTTACGAAACGATCCCAAATGCTCCCAAACACTATGCAGCGCACCAAAACATGAGTTTAGGGTCCAATGTGGTGTATTGGGTGCGTTCGTTGTGAAAAATACCGACGTGACTTCGTGGCCCGAGCTTTTGCATTAATTGCACCAGTTCACACCATTTTGCACCGAGTTTTATGCATTTTCGAAACGATAATAGATGAACCCAAACACTATGAAACTTACCAAAACATGAGTTTAGGGTCCAATGGGGTGGATTGGGTGCGTTCGTTGCGAAAAAATCCCGACGTGACTTCGTGGCACGAACTTTTGCATTAATTGCACCAGTTCACCCTATTTTGCATCGAGTTTCATGGAGTTACGAAATGATCCCAAATGTACCCAAACACTATACAACGCACCAAAACATGAGTTTAGGGTCCAATGGGGCGGATTGGGTGCGTTCGTTGCGAAAAATCCGAACGTGACTTCGTGGCACGAACTTTTGAATTAATTGCTCCAGTTCAATCTGTTTTGCACCGAGTTTCATGCAGTTATGAAACGATCCCAAATGCACCCAAACACTATGCAACGGACCAAAACATGAGTTTAGGGTCCAATCGTGTTTTGCATTAATTGCACCAGTTCACACCGTTTTGCACCGAGTTTTATGCGGTTACAAAATGATAATAGATGAACCCAAACACTATGAAACATACCAAAACATGACTTTAGGGTCCAATGGGGTGGATTGGGTGCGTTCGTTGTGAAAAATCCCGACGTGACTTCGTTGCACAAACTTTTGCATTAATTGCACCAGTTCAGACCGTTTTGCACCGAGTTTTATGCAGTTACGAAACGATAATAGATGAACCCAAACACTATAAAACATACCAAAACATGACTTTAGGGTCCAATGGGGTGGATTGGGTGCGTTCGTTGCAAAAAATTCCGACGTGACTTCGTGGCACGAAATTTTGCAATAATTGCACTAGTTCACCCTATTTTGCATCGAGTTTCATGCAGTTACGAAATGATCCCAAATGCACCCAAACACTATACAACGCACCAAAACATGAGTTTAGGGTCCAATGGGGCGCATAGGTGCGTTCGTTGCGAAAAATTCCGACGTGGCTTCGTGGCACGAAATTTTGCATTAATTGCACCAGTTCACCCTATTTTGCATCGAGTTTCATGGAGTTACGAAATAATCCCAAATGCACCCAAACACTATACAACGCACCAAAACATGAGTTTATGGTGCAATGGGGTGGATTGGGTGCGTTTGCTGCGAAAAATCCGAACGTGACTTCGTGGCACGAACTTTTGATTTAATTGCACCAGTTCAATCTGTTTTGCACCGAGTTTCATGCAGTTATGAAACGAGCCCAAATGCACCCAAACACTATGGAATGGACCAAAACATGAGTTTAGGGTCTAATGGGGTGGACTGGGAGCGTTCGTAGAGAAAAATCCCGACGTGATTTCGTGGCATGAGCTTTCGCATTTATTGCACTAGTTCACCCTGTTTTGCATCGAGTTTCATGCGGTTACGAAACGATCCCGAATGCGCCCAAACACTATGCAACGCACCAAAACATGAGTTTAGGGTCCAATGGAGTGGATTGGGTGCGTTCGTTGCAAAAAAATCCCTATATGACTTCGTGGCACGTACTTTTGCATTAATTGCACCAGTTCACACTGTTTTGCACTGAGTTTCATGCAGTTACGAAACGATCCCAAATGCTCCCAAACACTATGCAGCGCACCAAAACATGAGTTTAGGTTCCAATGTGGTGTATTGGGTGCGTTCGTTGTGAAAAATCCCGACGTGACTTCGTGGCCCGAGCTTTTGCATTAATTGCACCAGTTCACACCATTTTGCACCGAGTTTTATGCATTTTCGAAACGATAATAGATGAACCCAAACACTATGAAACTTACCAAAACATGAGTTTAGGGTCCAATGGGGTGGATTGGGTGCGTTCGTTGCGAAAAAATACCGACGTGACTTCGTGGCACGAACTTTTGCATTAATTGCACCAGTTCACCCTATTTTGCATCGAGTTTCATGGAGTTACGAAATGATCCCAAATGTACCCAAACACTATACAACGCACCAAAACATGAGTTTAGGGTCCAATGGGGCGGATTGGGTGCGTTCGTTGCGAAAAATCCGAACGTGACTTCGTGGCACGAACTTTTGATTTAATTGCACCAGTTCAATCTGTTTTGCACCGAGTTTCATGCAGTTATGAAACGATCCCAAATGCACCCAAACACTATGCAACGGACCAAAACATGAGTTTAGGGTCTAATGGGGTGGACTGGGTGCGTTCGTAGAGAAAAATCCCGGCATGATTTCGTGGCACGAGCTTTCGCATTAATTGCACTAGTTCACCCTGTTTTGCATCGAGTTTCATGCAGTTACGAAACGATCCCAAATGCACCCAAACACTATGCAACGCACCAAAACTTGAGTTTAGGGTCCAATGGAGTGGATTGGGTGCGTTCATTGTAAAAAATCCCGACGTGACTTCATCGCACGTACTTTTGCATTAATTGCACAAATTCACACTGTTTTGCACTGAGTTTCATGCAGTTACGAAACGATCCCAAATGCTCCGAAACACTATGCAGCGCACCAAAACATGAGTTTTGGGTCCAATGTTGTGCATTGGGTGCGTTCATTGTGAAAAATCCCGACGTGACTTCGTGGCACGAACTTTTGCATTAATTGCACCAGTTCACACCGTTTTGCACCGAGTTTTATGCAGTTACGAAACGATAATAGGTGAACCCAAACACTATGAAACATACTAAAAACATGACTTTAGGGTCCAATGGGGTGGATTGGGTGCGTTCGTTGCGAAAAATTCCGACGTGACTTCGTGGCACGAAATTTTGCATTAATTGCACCAGTTCACCCTATTTTGCATCGAGTTTCATGGAGTTACGAAATGATCCCAAATGCACCCAAACACTATACAACGCACCAAAACATGAGTTTAGTGTCCAATGGGGCGGATTGGGTGCATTCGCTGCGAAAAATCCGAACGTGACTTCATGGCACGAACTTTTGATTTAACTGCACCAATTCACTATGTTTTGCACCGAGTTTCTTGCAGTTATGAAACGATCCCAAATGCACCCAAACACTATGCAACAGACCAATACATGAGTTTAGGGTTTAATGGGGTGGACTGGGTGCATTCCTAGAGAAAAATCCCGGTGTGATTTCGTGGCATGAGCTTTCGCATTAATTGCACTAGTTCACCCTATTTTGCATCGTGTTTCATGCGGTTACGAAACGATCCCAAATGCACCCAAACACTATGCAACGCACCAAAACATGAGTTTAGGGTCCAATGGAGTGGATTGGGTGCGTTCATTGTAAAAAATCCCGACGTGACTTCGTGGCACGTACTTTAGCATTAATTGCACAAGTTCACACTGTTTTGCACTGAGTTTCATGCAGTTACGAAACAATCCCAAATGCTCCCAAACACTATGCAGCGCACCAAAACATGAGTTTAGGGTCCTATGTGGTGGATTGGGTGCGTTCATTGTGAAACATCCCGACGTGACTTCGTGGCACGAACTTTTGCATTAATTGCATCAGTTCACACCATTTTGCTCCTAGTTTTATGCAGTTATGAAATGATAATAGATGAACCCAAACACTATGAAACATACCAAAACATGACTCTAGGGTCCAATGGGGTGGATTGGATGCGATCGTTGCGAAAAATTCTGACGTGACTTCGTGGCACAAACTTTTGCATTAACTGCACCAGTTCACACCGTTTTCACCGAGTTTTATGCAGTTACGAAACGATAATAGATGAACCCAAACACTATGAAACATACCAAAACATGACTTTAGGGTGCAATGGGGTGGATTGGGTGCGTTCGTTGCGAAAAATTCCGACGTGACTTCGTGGCACGAAATTTTGCATTAATTGCACCAGTTCACCCTATTTTGCATCGAGTTTCATGGAGTTACGAAATGATCCCAAATGCACCGAAACACTATACAACGCACCAAAACATGAGTTTATGGTGCAATGGGGTGGATTGGGTGCGTTTGCTGCGAAAAATCCGAACGTGACTTCGTGGCACGAACTTTTGATTTAATTGCACCAGTTCAATCTGTTTTGCACCGAGTTTCATGCAGTTATGAAACGAGCCCAAATGCACCCAAACACTATGGAATGGACCAAAACATGAGTTTAGGGTCTAATGGGGTGGACTGGGTGCGTTCGTAGAGAAAAATCCCGGCGTGATTTCGTGGCATGAGCTTTCGCATTAATTGCACTAGTTCACCCTGTTTTGCATCGAGTTTCATGCGGTTACGAAACGATCCCGAATGCGCCCAAACACTATGCAACGCACCAAAACATGAGTTTAGGGTCCAATGGAGTGGATTGGGTGCGTTCGTTGCAAAAAATCCCTACGTGACTTCGTGGCACTTACTTTTGCATTAATTGCACCAGTTCACACTGTTTTGCACTGAGTTTCATGCAGTTACGAAACGATCCCAAATGCTCCCAAACACTATGCAGTGCACCAAAACATGAGTTTAGGGTCCAATGTGGTGTATTGGGTGCGTTCGTTGTGAAAAATCCCGACGTGACTTCGTGGCCCGAGCTTTTGCATTAATTGCACCAGTTCCCACCATTTTGCACCGAGTTTTATGCATTTTCGAAACGATAATAGATGAACCCAAACACTATGAAACTTACCAAAACATGAGTTTAGGGTCCAATGGGGTGGATTGGGTGCGTTCGTTGCAAAAAAATCCCGACGTGACTTCGTGGCACGAACTTTTGCATTAATTGCACCAGTTCACCCTATTTTGCATCGAGTTTCATGGAGTTACGAAATGATCCCAAATGTACCCAAACACTATACAACGCACCAAAACATGAGTTTAGGGTCCAATGGGGCGGATTGGGTGCGTTCGTTGCGAAAAATCCGAACGTGACTTCGTGGCACGAACTTTTGATTTAATTGCACCAGTTCAATCTGTTTTGCACCGAGTTTCATGCAGTTATGAAACGATCCCAAATGCACCCAAACACTATGCAACGGACCAAAACATGAGTTTAGAGTCTAATGGGGCGGACTGGGTGCGTTCGTAGAGAAAAATCCCGGCATGATTTCGTGGCACGAGCTTTCGCATTAATTGCACTAGTTCACCCTGTTTTGCATCGAGTTTCATGCAGTTACGAAACGATCCCAAATGCACCCAAACACTATGCAACGCACCAAAACTTGAGTTTTGGGTCCAATGGAGTGGATTGGGTGCGTTCATTGTAAAAAATCCCGATGTGACTTCGTCGCACGTACTTTTGCATTAATTGCACAAGTTCACACTGTTTTGCACTGAGTTTCATGCAGTTACGAAACGATCCCAAATGCTCCGAAACACTATGCAGCGCACCAAAACATGAGTTTTGGGTCCAATGTTGTGGATTGGGTGCGTTCATTGTGAAAAATCCCGACGTGACTTCATGGCACGAACTTTTGCATTAATTGCACCAGTTCACACCGTTTTGCACCGAGTTTTATGCAGTTACGACACGATAATAGGTGAACCCAAACACTATGAAACATACCAAAACATGACTTTAGGGTCCAATGGGGTGGATTGGGTGCGTTCGTTGCGAAAAATTCCGACGTGACTTCGTGGCACGAAATTTTGCATTAATTGCACCAGTTCACCCTATTTTGCATCGAGTTTCATGGAGTTATGAAATGATCCCAAATGCACCCAAACACTATACAACGCACTGAAACATGAGTTTAGTGTCCAATGGGGCGGATTGGGTGCGTTCGCTGCGAAAAATCCGAACGTGACTTCATGGCACGAACTTTTGATTTAATTGCACCAATTCACTATGTTTTGCACCGAGTTTCTTGCAGTTATGAAACGATCCCAAATGCACCCAAACACTATGCAACGGACCAAAACATGAGTTTAGGGTTTAATGGGGTGGACTGGGTGCATTCCTAGAGAAAAATCCCGGTGTGATTTCGTGGCATGAGCTTTCGCATTAATTGCACTAGTTCACCCTATTTTGCATCGTGTTTCACGCGGTTACGAAACGATCCCAAATGCACCCAAACACTATGCAACGCACCAAAACATGAGTTTAGGGTCCAATGGAGTGGATTGGGTGCGTTCATTGTAAAAAAATCCCGACGTGACTTCGTGGCATGTACTTTTGCATTAATTGCACAAGTTCACACTGTTTTGCACTGAGTTTCATGCAGTTACGAAACGATCCCAAATGCTCCCAAACAATATGCAGCGCAACCAAACATGAGTTTAGGGTCTAATGTGGTGGATTGGGTGCGTTCGTTGTGAAAAATCCCGACGTGACTTCGTGGCACGAACTTTTGCATTAATTGCACCAGTTCACACCGTTTTGCACCGAGTTTTATGCAGTTACAAAACGATAATAGATGAACCCAAACACTATGAAGCATACCAAAACATGACTTTAGGGTCCAATGGGGTGGATTGGGTGCGTTCGTTGCGAAAAATTCTGACGTGACTTCGTGGCACAAACTTTTGCATTAATTGCACCAGTTCACACAGTTTTCACCGAGTTTTATGTGTGGCGGAACCACCCCATAACTACTGGGCCCGGGTGCACTGATCTTTGTTGCTAAGCAACTCTGACCCAAATTGGCACTCACCGGTAGTTCCTCGAGTGAAGCCTCGATAAAAGCCACGCTATTCCAGGATCAGCAGACAACACTCACACGAAGGTGAGCCCAGAGATTACAACACAAACCATTTCATACATTTCAGAGTGATTGCAGCGGAAAGAAAATTTATTACAAACCACGTTCAGAGTAACAAAGTACTACGGAGTTCCAACTACTCAATTATTTAAGTCTCATGTTCAGCGGAAGCATTAAAAGATAGCTAGCGAAATACGTGACGCATCGATAAAGCCCGTACGAATGCGTCACTCAGCGGGAGGGTGGTCAGCACCAGCTGAAGGGCCATCCCACTCAACAGACCAACCCGGAGGCAGAGTACAAGGCCAAGTAAGACTTGCAAACAGATCTTCAAAATTAGTACCTGAAAAACAGTACCACAAGCAAGGCTGAGTATACTAATACTCAGCAAGACTGACCCGTCTCCGGATATAACATAGTCCGATAACTAGACATGCAAGGCTTTTTGGTGGGTGGGGTTTGCTTGCCAAAAATGCCACTACATGTTGATCCTTATTTTCAGATTTTATTTAGCCATCTTCTAGTTAGATTAACCATTCTAAGTTTGCATCCAACTCTACACAAACATGGTAGAGCAATCATTTAATCAACCAGCAGTATTATCATCATCATGTTCCACTTGTTACTCTATGTGACCGAAATCATTAAGCAATCTCATGCCGTGAGAGGCGGACGATTCCGAATCGAATTTCAACCTGGCCAGGGGAACCTAGACCACACGCATGGGGATTGACTTCGCTCCCGCCCACGCTACTTTTCCCCTTTCTTTCCAGTCCGTGGATCCGGGTCACCCTCCCCGACTACAGAGTCCGACCACTCTGCACCCGTACGTCGCGACAAAAATATAAACCCTACTTCTACCAAGAGGGTGAATGGTCGTTCCACTCGCCGGTCCAATCAGGTACTTAAGCTTACCGATTACCATATTTCTCGGTATGTGGCTAGTACTTTCAAACGCTTAACGAAATGAGCCACACACCGCGACCTTAGCCATTTTTGACTACACCAGCGGGGTATCACAACTACACAACCCCGCCCGTTGTCCTTACATTTCAACAGGAATTAAAGTCAGTACAATTCCTATTTGCTCGCGAGAGGCAGGAAACCACTCGACTTCTACCGTACCTAATTAGCATGGCAACTAGTCGATAAGAAGATCCGGTATCAAACATAGGTTCCTATGGATCATGTATCTAGGGTTTTCGATCAACGCCTAGAGAACTTAAATGCAGAAAACCAACTATTACCATACATTAATAAATAGATGGCAGAATGATAATTCGGAAAAATAGTGGGATTATGCTCCGGGGCTTGCCTTCTTGGGCACTGTCAGGCAGAAAAACTTCGGGGGCTTGGCCCAGGTCTTGAGACAAGTTAGTACAGTTCAGATTAACCTCCTGCTCCGCACGAGAGTCCGCGGGCACCAGTTCGTAGTCTCCGTCCGTGAGGTTAACCGTTTCTATATGCAATGCAAGATTTTGAGTTATTCAGGGATATAATTTCTTTCCTTCACGATAAAGTTGTAGTCCACGAAAGTTAATTTAGTGATGATTTCACATTTCATTGCATGGGCAATCGTTTATAGAGTAGCAAGCATAACTACGGTTATTCATGAATGAGTGGGGTTTTGGGTTTTCATTTTTAATTTCAACACATAGCATGCTTCCATTATTCCTTGACAACACAACTACTAAAGAGCTAGTGATGAAACACTAAGTAACTCAGATTCAAACTTGAACATTCATGGTATAAATTTCAGCATCTACCATAGAGCAAAAACTATAACTATTCATGAAAAAGGATTACTCTAGTTACTTCATCTTTTGTATAGAATGTTCAACATGGATTCTGGTGCTACAAATTTTATGCAAGCAACTTCAAAGCATAAACTCAGTACTGAAATTTTTCCAGATTTTATACACTTATATAGCAGAGGTGATAAAAAGATTAAAAACAGCAAGCCATTAACAAGGATTAATTCTACAGAAAGTTTTACCAAGGGTTTGGTTCTCAAATTTTTACCAGAGACTAGTCCTGAGTTAAACATACTCCAGAAAATTTTTCAAGATTTAACTCACTATAAAAAAAATTAGTTATTCAGTTAACTTAACATGAGTTTGCTTGAATTTCTCAAGATGCATTTGACCAGTATTGCATCTGAACTTTTTATCACAGGTAGAACATACTCTAAACAAGATCATGCCCAAAAATAATGATCAGAAATATTGTAGATTACTCAAAACAAAAATAGTAAATCTAGCCCTAAGATGCTAAGCATGATTATTCACCAAGGCAAAACTCAGTAAAAGCAGCTCAAAATTCTTAGACAGGAACACAGAGCTAAAAAGAGACTCCAGAAATAAGCATGGATTTTTCTGAGCCTAAGAACTATATATGAAGAATTAAGTTGATTAAACAAGCATAAATCATGGTATATAGCAAATGAACTTTAATAAATTTGACTTTTAGAGATTTGCAGGGATTCAGTGGTACAAGGCTGTAGTAAAATTTTCAGAGCAAGTTCATGTACATATTTCCCAGAATTAAATCGAGAAGGCTAACAACAGATTAGAGAATCTTGATTGTTCTAACCCGATAACTGTTTTGGTTTGGTGCCATCTTTTTACTGTGATCTTATCATCCCATTAGTTATAACATATCCAAAAATCAAAGTCCTTTGATGAGCAGAACTTCATGAACATGCATAAGGTGATTTTCTTAATCTTTTCCCTAGATTAAATTCGGTTGAGTTTCTGCAAATGTGAATGTTACAAAATTTGTAGATTTTGTTACAAGGATTCCAGATCAGTTGAGTTTGCATTTTTCTGATTTTTCTGTGATTTGTTTCGCATTTTAGAAGTTCACTGGTATACACTGTAAAACCTGCAGAGACACCCTTGAACGAAAAAAAGAAATTACAACCGGGTCCTTCGCCGGCCTTCTCCGCCGTGGCATCTTGCCGGTGGTGTTCTGCGGTGCAGGGCTTACCGGGGCTGCCACGGGGAGGTGCGTGGGGGAGAAAGGATCGAGGAACACCTACCCTGGTCGACGTTCGAGCGTTTGGAGCACAGGTTCGAGCTCGTCGGCGTTGATGGCGGGTCGGTTGTTCGGTTCGCCGGCGCTGGAGGTGAAGGAGGGCTCGGGGTAGGGGAACAAGGCGCGCACGAGCACCGCGTGAGCTCGTGGATGCTTCTGGGGTAGCTGTCGGGCTCGGTCTTCCCCGGAGCTGGCCGGTCCGCGGTGAGCCTGAGCTCGCCGGCGGCGGCGCAAAAGGGGAACGGCTTCGGGAGGGGGTTTGGGTTCGATTCCGCGCGCGTGGAGCTTAACTGGGAGGTGGCGAAGCTGCTGCGGTGGTCGGAGGGGGCAATGTGGGGCTGGGCTAGCCGGTCCGCGCGAGCTGGATCTCGGCGGCCATGGCGGAGCGGCGGGAGGAGGAAGAAGGGGAAGAAGGGGTGCGACTGCGGGGGTTCTGGGGGTCTTTATAGGCCAAAGAGCTCCTGGGTGAGGAATGGAGTGACTGGGGGCGGTCGATTTGGCCTGGGCGAGTCGACGGCGAGCGGGCGGAGGAGGCAGCGGCGCGGCGCATGGCGGAGGGTGTCGTGGCGGCACGGGGAGCGGCCTGGGACGCGTGTGCGCGCGAGGAGATGCCAAGGGGCGGGCCAGGTGGCGCTAAACGGTTTCCCCGGGTCCATTTGGCCGTGGGCGCGCGGTGGACGAAGTCCACCGGCGGCGTACGGCGGGCGGCGCGAACAGAGCAGGCCGGGAAAGAGAGAGATGGAGATAAGGTCATATTTGTGATTTCTGAAATTCCAGGGACCTCTCGGTAATCTAAAATTATCTCCTATTTGGAGGGCTCAAATGGAAAAGTGTTGAATACCATTTTTGCATAACTTTTCAAGATCTACAACTTTTGTGTTATGCAAATTTTCGTTTGAAACTCACATTTTGAACTATTGGTACATTTACATATTTGCACAAAAGGACTTTAGTTTTATTCAGTTTTTGACTTGATTTTGGCTGAAGTTCAATTGAGCACATGTCAATTGAAACACCTCTCATGAGCCAACAAAATTTTGTGCACATTTTTGAAATAAATTTTGAGTTGCTTCCCACTCCTTTTTCTTTTTCCTTTAGTTTCTTTTGTATGATTTGTCTTTTATTTGATCCTTTCTTTTTGAATTAATTTCTCAAATGTTTCTTTTAACCTTAACTAAGGTACCTTGATTGTATTAGATGTGCTAACACCTGAGGTGTCACATTATGCAGTTACGAAACGATAATAGATGAACCCAAACACTATGAAACATACCAAACACATGACTTTAGGGTCCAATGGGGTGGATTGGGTGCGTTCGTTGCGAAAAATTCCGACGTGACTTCGTGGCACGAAATTTTGCATTAATTGCACCAGTTCACCCTATTTTGTATCGAGTTTCATGGAGTTACGAAATAATCCCAAATGCACCCAAACACTATACAACGCACCAAAACATGAGTTTATGGTGCAATGGGGTGGATTGGGTGCGTTTGCTGCGAAAAATCCGAACGTGACTTCGTGGCACGAACTTTTGATTTAATTGCACCAGTTCAATCTGTTTTGCACCGAGTTTCATGCAGTTATGAAACGAGCCCAAATGCACCCAAACACTATGGAATGGACCAAAACATGAGTTTAGGGTCTAATGGGGTGGACTGGGTGCGTTCGTAGAGAAAAATCCCGACGTGATTTCGTGGCATGAGCTTTCGCATTAATTGCACTAGTTCACCCTGTTTTGCATCGAGTTTCATGCGGTTACGAAACGATCCCGAATGCGCCCAAACACTATGCAACGCACCAAAACATGAGTTTAGGGTCCAATGGAGTGGATTGGGTGCGTTCGTTGCAAAAAATCCCTACGTGACTTCGTGGCACGTACTTTTGCATTAATTGCACCAGTTCACACTGTTTTGCACTGAGTTTCATGCAGTTACGAAACGATCCCAAATGCTCCCAAACACTATGCAGCGCACCAAAACATGAGTTTAGGGTCCAATGTGGTGTATTGGGTGCGTTCGTTGTGAAAAATCCCGACGTGACTTCGTGGCCCGAGCTTTTGCATTAATTGCACCAGTTCACACCATTTTGCACCGAGTTTTATGCATTTTCGAAACGATAATAGATGAACCCAAACACTATGAAACTTACCAAAACATGAGTTTAGGGTCCAATGGGGTGGATTGGGTGCGTTCGTTGCGAAAAAATCCCGACGTGACTTCGTGGCACGAACTTTTGCATTAATTGCACCAGTTCACCCTATTTTGCATCGAGTTTCATGGAGTTACGAAATGATCCCAAATGTACCCAAACACTATACAACGCACCAAAACATGAGTTTAGGGTCCAATGGGGCGGATTGGGTGCGTTCGTTGCGAAAAATCCGAACGTGACTTCGTGGCACGAACTTTTGATTTAATTGCACCAGTTCAATCTGTTTTGCACCGAGTTTCATGCAGTTATGAAACGATCACAAATGCACCCAAACACTATGCAACGGACCAAAACATGAGTTTAGGGTCTAATGGGGTGGACTGGGTGCGTTCGTAGAGAAAAATCCCGGCATGATTTCGTGGCACGAGCTTTCGCATTAATTGCACTAGTTCACCCTGTTTTGCATCGAGTTTCATGCAGTTACGAAACGATCCCAAATGCACCCAAACACTATGCAACGCACCAAAACATGAGTTTAGGGTCCAATGGAGTGGATTGGGTGCGTTCATTGTAAAAAAATCCCGACGTGACTTCGTCGCACGTACTTTTGCATTAATTGCACAAGTTCACACTGTTTTGCACTGAGTTTCATGCAGTTACGAAACGATCCCAAATGCTACGAAACACTATGCAGCGCACCAAAACATGAGTTTTGGGTCCAATGTTGTGGATTGGGAGCGTTCATTGTGAAAAATCCCGACGTGACTTCATGGCACGAACTTTTGCATTAATTGCACCAGTTCACACCGTTTTGCACCGAGTTTTATGCAGTTACGAAACGATAATAGGTGAACCCAAACACTATGAAACATACCAAAACATGACATTACGGTCCAATGGGGTGGATTGGGTGCGTTCGTTGCGAAAAATTCCGACGTGACTTCGTGGCACGAAATTTTGCATTAATTGCACCAGTTCACCCTATTTTGCATCGAGTTTCATGGAGTTACGAAATGATCCCAAATGCACCCAAACACTATACAACGCACCAAAACATGAGTTTAGTGTCCAATGGGGCGGATTGGGTGCGTTCGCTGCGAAAAATCCGAACGTGACTTCATGGCACGAACTTTTGATTTAATTGCACCAATTCACTATGTTTTGCACCGAGTTTCTTGCAGTTATGAAACGATCCCAAATGCACCCAAACACTATGCAATGGACCAAAACATGAGTTTAGGGTTTAATGGGGTGGACTGGGTGCATTCCTAGAGAAAAATCCCGGTGTGATTTCGTGGCATGAGCTTTCGCATTAATTGCACTAGTTCACCCTATTTTGCATCGTGTTTCATGCGGTTACGAAACGATCCCAAATGCACCCAAACACTATGCAACGCACCAAAACATGAGTTTAGGGTCCAATGGAGTGGATTGGGTGCGTTCATTGTAAAAAAATCCCGACGTGACTTCGTGGCACGTACTTTTGCATTAATTGCACAAGTTCACACTGTTTTGCACTGAGTTTCATGCAGTTACGAAACGATCCCAAATGCTACCAAACAATATGCAGCGCAACCAAACATGAGTTTAGGGTCTAATGTGGTGGATTGGGTGCGTTCGTTGTGAAAAATCCCGACGTGACTTCGTGGCACGAACTTTTGCATTAATTGCACCAGTTCACACCGTTTTGCACCGAGTTTTATGCAGTTACAAAACGATAATAGATGAACCCAAACACTATGAAGCATACCAAAACATGACTTTAGGGTCCAATGGGGTGGATTGGGTGCGTTCGTTGCGAAAAATTCTGACGTGACTTCGTGGCACAAACTTTTGCATTAATTGCACCAGTTCACACAGTTTTCACCGAGTTTTATGCAGTTACGAAACGATAATAGATGAACCCAAACACTATGAAACATACCAAAACATGACTTTAGGGTCCAATGGGGTGGATTGGGTGCGTTCGTTGCGAAAAATTCCGACGTGACTTCGTGGCACGAAATTTTGCATTAATTGCACCAGTTCACCCTATTTTGTATCGAGTTTCATGGAGTTACGAAATAATCCCAAATGCACCCAAACACTATACAACGCACCAAAACATGAGTTTATGGTGCAATGGGGTGGATTGGGTGCGTTTGCTGCGAAAAATCCGAACGTGACTTCGTGGCACGAACTTTTGATTTAATTGCACCAGTTCAATCTGTTTTGCACCGAGTTTCATGCAGTTATGAAACGAGCCCAAATGCACCCAAACACTATGGAATGGACCAAAACATGAGTTTAGGGTCTAATGGGGTGGACTGGGTGCGTTCGTAGAGAAAAATCCCGACGTGATTTCGTGGCATGAGCTTTCGCATTAATTGCACTAGTTCACCCTGTTTTGCATCGAGTTTCATGCGGTTACGAAACGATCCCGAATGCGCCCAAACACTATGCAACGCACCAAAACATGAGTTTAGGGTCCAATGGAGTGGATTGGGTGCGTTCGTTGCAAAAAATCCCTACGTGACTTCGTGGCACGTACTTTTGCATTAATTACACCAGTTCACACTGTTTTGCACTGAGTTTCATGCAGTTACGAAACGATCCCAAATGCTCCCAAACACTATGCAGCGCACCAAAACATGAGTTTAGGGTCCAATGTGGTGTATTGGGTGCGTTCGTTGTGAAAAATCCCGACGTGACTTCGTGGCCCGAGCTTTTGCATTAATTGCACCAGTTCACACCATTTTGCACCGAGTTTTATGCATTTTCGAAACGATAATAGATGAACCCAAACACTATGAAACTTACCAAAACATGAGTTTAGGGTCCAATGGGGTGGATTGGGTGCGTTCGTTGCGAAAAAATCCCGACGTGACTTCGTGGCACGAACTTTTGCATTAATTGCACCAGTTCACCCTATTTTGCATCGAGTTTCATGGAGTTACGAAATGATCCCAAATGTACCCAAACACTATACAACGCACCAAAACATGAGTTTAGGGTCCAATGGGGCGGATTGGGTGCGTTCGTTGCGAAAAATCCGAACGTGACTTCGTGGCACGAACTTTTGATTTAATTGCACCAGTTCAATCTGTTTTGCACCGAGTTTCATGCAGTTATGAAACGATCCCAAATGCACCCAAACACTATGCAACGGACCAAAACATGAGTTTAGGGTCTAATGGGGTGGACTGGGTGCGTTCGTAGAGAAAAATCCCGGCATGATTTCGTGGCACGAGCTTTCGCATTAATTGCACTAGTTCACCCTGTTTTGCATCGAGTTTCATGCAGTTACGAAACGATCCCAAATGCACCCAAACACTATGCAACGCACCAAAACTTGAGTTTAGGGTCCAATGGAGTGGATTGGGTGCGTTCATTGTAAAAAATCCCGACGTGACTTCGTCGCACGTACTTTTGCATTAATTGCACAAGTTCACACTGTTTTGCACTGAGTTTCATGCAGTTACGAAACGATCCCAAATGCTACGAAACACTATGCAGCGCACCAAAACATGAGTTTTGGGTCCAATGTTGTGGATTGGGTGCGTTCATTGTGAAAAATCCCGACGTGACTTCATGGCACGAACTTTTGCATTAATTGCACCAGTTCACACCGTTTTGTACCGAGTTTTATGCAGTTACGAAACGATAATAGGTGAACCCAAACACTATGAAACATACCAAAACATGACATTACGGTCCAATGGGGTGGATTGGGTGCGTTCGTTGCGAAAAATTCCGACGTGACTTCGTGGCACGAAATTTTGCATTAATTGCACCAGTTCACCCTATTTTGCATCGAGTTTCATGGAGTTACGAAATGATCCCAAATGCACCCAAACACTATACAACGCACCGAAACATGAGTTTAGTGTCCAATGGGGCGGATTGGGTGCGTTCGCTGCGAAAAATCCGAACGTGACTTCATGGCACGAACTTTTGATTTAATTGCACCAATTCACTATGTTTTGCACCGAGTTTCTTGCAGTTATGAAACGATCCCAAATGCACCCAAACACTATGCAACGGACCAAAACATGAGTTTTGGGTTTAATGGGGTGGACTGGGTGCATTCCTAGAGAAAAATCCCGGTGTGATTTCGTGGCATGCGCTTTCGCATTAATTGCACTAGTTCACCCTATTTTGCATCGTGTTTCATGCGATTACGAAACGATCCCAAATGCACCCAAACACTATGCAACGCACCAAAACATGAGTTTAGGGTCCAATGGAGTGGATTGGGTGCGTTCATTGTAAAAAATCCCGACGTGACTTCGTCGCACGTACTTTTGCATTAATTGCACAAGTTCACACTGTTTTGCACTGAGTTTCATGCAGTTACGAAACGATCCCAAATGCTCCCAAACAATATGCAGCGCAACCAAACATGAGTTTAGGGTCTAATGTGGTGGATTGGGTGCGTTCGTTGTGAAAAATCCCGACGTGACTTCGTGGCACGAACTTTTGCATTAATTGCACCAGTTCACACCGTTTTGCACCGAGTTTTATGCAGTTACAAAACGATAATAGATGAACCCAAACACTATGAAGCATACCAAAACATGACTTTAGGGTCCAATGGGGTGGATTGGGTGCGTTCGTTGCGAAAAATTCTGACGTGACTTCGTGGCACAAACTTTTGCATTAATTGCACCAGTTCACACAGTTTTCACCGAGTTTTATGCAGTTACGAAACGATAATAGATGAACCCAAACACTATGAAACATACCAAAACATGACTTTAGGGTCCAATGGGGTGGATTGGGTGCGTTCGTTGCGAAAAATTCCGACGTGACTTCGTGGCACGAAATTTTGCATTAATTGCACCATTTCACCCTATTTTGCATCGAGTTTCATGGAGTTACGAAATAATCCCAAATGCACCCAAACACTATACAACGCACCAAAACATGAGTTTATGGTGCAATGCGGTGGATTGGGTGCGTTTGCTGCGAAAAATCCGAACGTGACATCGTGGCACGAACTTTTGATTTAATTGCACCAGTTCAATCTGTTTTGCACCGAGTTTCATGCAGTTATGAAACGAGCCCAAATGCACCCAAACACTATGGAATGGACCAAAACATGAGTTTAGGGTCTAATGGGGTGGACTGGGTGCGTTCGTAGAGAAAAATCCCGACGTGATTTCGTGGCATGAGCTTTCGCATTAATTGCACTAGTTCACCCTGTTTTGCATCGAGTTTCATGCGGTTACGAAACGATCCCGAATGCGCCCAAACACTATGCAACGCACCAAAACATGAGTTTAGGGTCCAATGGAGTGGATTGGGTGCGTTCGTTGCAAAAAATCCCTACGTGACTTCGTGGCACGTACTTTTGCATTAATTGCACCAGTTCACACTGTTTTGCACTGAGTTTCATGCAGTTACGAAACGATCCCAAATGCTCCCAAACACTATGCGGCGCACCAAAACATGAGTTTAGGGTCCAATGTGGTGTATTGGGTGCGGTCGTTGTGAAAAATCCCGACGTGACTTCGTGGCCCGAGCTTTTGCATTAATTGCACCAGTTCACACCATTTTGCACCGAGTTTTATGCATTTTCGAAACGATAATAGATGAACCCAAACACTATGAAACTTACCAAAACATGAGTTTATGGTCCAATGGGGTGGATTGGGTGCGTTCGTTGCGAAAAAATCCCGACGTGACTTCGTGGCACGAACTTTTGCATTAATTGCACCATTTTCACCCTATTTTGCATCGAGTTTCATGGAGTTACGAAATGATCCCAAATGTACCCAAACACTATACAACGCACCAAAACATGAGTTTAGGGTCCAATGGGGCGGATTGGGTGCGTTCGTTGCGAAAAATCCGAACGTGACTTCGTGGCACGAACGTTTGATTTAATTGCACCAGTTCAATCTGTTTTGCACCGAGTTTCATGCAGTTATGAAACGATCCCAAATGCACCCAAACACTATGCAACGGACCAAAACATGAGTTTAGGGTCTAATGGGGTGGACTGGGTGCGTTCGTAGAGAAAAATCCCGGCATGATTTTGTGGCACAAGCTTTCGCATTAATTGCACTAGTTCACCCTGTTTTGCATCGAGTTTCATGCAGTTACGAAACGATCCCAAATGCACCCAAACACTAGGCAACGCACCAAAACTTGAGTTTAGGGTCCAATGGAGTTGATTGGGTGCGTTCATTGTAAAAAATCCCGACGTGACTTCGTCGCACGTACTTTTGCATTAATTGCACAAGTTCACACTGTTTTGCACTGAGTTTCATGCAGTTACAAAACGATCCCAAATGCTCCGAAACACTATGCAGCGCACCAAAACATGAGTTTTGGGTCCAATGTTGTGGATTGGGTGCGTTCATTGTGAAAAATCCCGACGTGACTTCATGGCACGAACTTTTGCATTAATTGCACCAGTTCACACCGTTTTGCACCGAGTTTTATGCAGTTACGACACGATAATAGGTGAACCCAAACACTATGAAAACATACCAAAACATGACTTTAGGGTCCAATGGGGTGGATTGGGTGTGTTCGTTGCGAAAAATTCCGACGTGACTTCGTGGCACGAAATTTTGCATTAATTGCACCAGTTCACCCTATTTTGCATCGAGTTTCATGGAGTTACGAAATGATCCCAAATGCACCCAAACACTATACAACGCACCGAAACATGAGTTTAGTGTCCAATGGGGCGGATTGGGTGCGTTCGCTGCGAAAAATCCGAACGTGACTTCATGGCACGAACTTTTGATTTAATTGCACCAATTCACTATGTTTTGCACCGAGTTTCTTGCAGTTATGAAACGATCCCAAATGCACCCAAACACTATGCAACGGACCAAAACATGAGTTTTGGGTTTAATGGGGTGGACTGGGTGCATTCCTAGAGAAAAATCCCGGTGTGATTTCGTGGCCTGAGCTTTCGCATTAATTGCACTAGTTCACCCTATTTTGCATCGTGTTTCATGCGGTTACGAAACAATCCCAAATGCACCCAAACACTATGCAACGCACCAAAACATGAGTTTAGGGTCCAATGGAGTGGATTGGGTGCGTTCATTGTAAAAAAATCCCGACGTGACTTCGTGGCACGTACTTTTGCATTAATTGCACAAGTTCACACTGTTTTGCACTGAGTTTCATGCAGTTACGAAACGATCCCAAATGCTACCAAACAATATGCAGCGCAACCAAACATGAGTTTAGGGTCTAATGTGGTGGATTGGGTGCGTTCGTTGTGAAAAATCCCGACGTGACTTCGTGGCACGAACTTTTGCATTAATTGCACCAGTTCACACCGTTTTGCACCGAGTTTTATGCAGTTACAAAACGATAATAGATGAAACCAAACACTATGAAGCATACCAAAACATGACTTTAGGGTCCAATGGGGTGGATTGGGTGCGTTCGTTGCGAAAAGTTCTGACGTGACTTCGTGGCACAAACTTTTGCATTAATTGCACCAGTTCACACAGTTTTCACCGAGTTTTATGCAGTTACGAAACGATAATAGATGAACCCAAACACTATGAAACATACCAAAACATGACTTTAGGGTCCAATGGGGTGGATTGGGTGCGTTCGTTGCGAAAAATTCCGACGTGACTTCGTGGCACGAAATTTTGCATTAATTGCACCAGTTCACCCTATTTTGCATCGAGTTTCATGGAGTTACGAAATAATCCCAAATGCACCCAAACACTATACAACACACCAAAACATGAGTTTATGGTGCAATGGGGTGGATTGGGTGCGTTTGCTGCGAAAAATCCGAACGTGACTTCGTGGCACGAACTTTTGATTTAATTGCACCTGTTCAATCTGTTTTGCACCGAGTTTCATGCAGTTATGAAACGAGCCCAAATGCACCCAAACACTATGGAATGGACCAAAACATGAGTTTAGGGTCTAATGGGGTGGACTGGGTGCGTTCGTAGAGAAAAATCCCGACGTGATTTCGTGGCATGAGCTTTCGCATTAATTGCACTAGTTCACCCTGTTTTGCATCGAGTTTCATGCGGTTACGAAACGATCCCGAATGCGCCCAAACACTATGCAACGCACCAAAACATGAGTTTAGGGTCCAATGGAGTGGATTGGGTGCGTTCGTTGCAAAAAATCCCTACGTGACTTCGTGGCACGTACTTTTGCATTAATTGCACCAGTTCACACTGTTTTGCACTGAGTTTCATGCAGTTACGAAACGATCCCAAATGCTCCCAAACACTATGCAGCGCACCAAAACATGAGTTTAGGGTCCAATGTGGTGTATTGGGTGCGTTCGTTGTGAAAAATCCCGACGTGACTTCGTGGCCCGAGCTTTTGCATTAATTGCACCAGTTCACACCATTTTGCACCGAGTTTTATGCATTTTCGAAACGATAATAGATGAACCCAAACACTATGAAACTTACCAAAACATGAGTTTAGGGTCCAATGGGGTGGATTGGGTGCGTTCGTTGCGAAAAAATCCCGACGTGACTTCGTGGCACGAACTTTTGCATTAATTGCACCAGTTCACCCTATTTTGCATCGAGTTTCATGGAGTTACGAAATGATCCCAAATGTACCCAAACACTATACAACGCACCAAAACATGAGTTTAGGGTCCAATGGGGCGGATTGGGTGCGTTCGTTGCGAAAAATCCGAACGTGACTTCGTGGCACGAACTTTTGATTTAATTGCACCAGTTCAATCTGTTTTGCACCGAGTTTCATGCAGTTATGAAACGATCCCAAACGCACCCAAACACTATGCAACGGACCAAAACATGAGTTTAGGGTCTAATGGGGTGGACTGGGTGCGTTCGTAGAGAAAAATCCCGGCATGATTTTGTGGCACGAGCTTTCGCATTAATTGCACTAGTTCACCCTGTTTTGCATCGAGTTTCATGCAGTTACGAAACGATCCCAAATGCACCCAAACACTATGCAACGCACTAAAACTTGAGTTTAGGGTCCAATGGAGTTGATTGGGTGCGTTCATTGTAAAAAATCCCGACGTGACTTCTTCGCACGTACTTTTGCATTAATTGCACAAGTTCACACTGTTTTGCACTGAGTTTCATGCAGTTACGAAACGATCCCAAATGCTCCGAAACACTATGCAGCGCACCAAAACATGAGTTTTGGGTCCAATGTTGTGGATTGGGTGCGTTCATTTAGAAAAATCCCGACGTGACTTCATGGCACGAACTTTTGCATTAATTGCACCAGTTCACACCGTTTTGCACCGAGTTTTATGCAGTTACGACACGATAATAGGTGAACCCAAACACTATGAAACATACCAAAACATGACTTTAGGGTCCAATGGGGTGGATTGGGTGCGTTCGTTGCGAAAAATTCCGACGTGACTTCGTGGCACGAAATTTTGCATTAATTGCACCAGTTCACCCTATTTTGCATCGAGTTTCATGGAGTTACGAAATGATCCCAAATGCACCCAAACACTATACAACGCACCGAAACATGAGTTTAGTGTCCAATGGGGCGGATTGGGTGCGTTCGCTGCGAAAAATCCGAACGTGACTTCATGGCACGAACTTTTGATTTAATTGCACCAATTCACTATGTTTTGCACCGAGTTTCTTGCAGTTATGAAACGATCCCAAATGCACCCAAACACTATGCAACGGACCAAAACATGAGTTTAGGGTTTAATGGGGTGGACTGGGTGCATTCCTAGAGAAAAATCCCGGTGTGATTTCGTGGCATGCGCTTTCGCATTAATTGCACTAGTTCACCCTATTTTGCATCGTGTTTCATGCGGTTACGAAACGATCCCAAATGCACCCAAACACTATGCAACGCACCAAAACATGAGTTTAGGGTCCAATGGAGTGGATTGGGTGCGTTCATTGTAAAAAATCCCGACGTGACTTCGTCGCACGTACTTTTGCATTAATTGCACAAGTTCACACTGTTTTGCACTGAGTTTCATGCAGTTACGAAACGATCCCAAATGCTCCCAAACAATATGCAGCGCAACCAAACATGAGTTTAGGGTCTAATGTGGTGGATTGGGTGCGTTCGTTGTGAAAAATCCCGACGTGACTTCGTGGCACGAACTTTTGCATTAATTGCACCAGTTCACACCGTTTTGCACCGAGTTTTATGCAGTTACAAAACGATAATAGATGAACCCAAACACTATGAAGCATACCAAAACATGACTTTAGGGTCCAATGGGGTGGATTGGGTGCGTTCGTTGCGAAAAGTTCTGACGTGACTTCGTGGCACAAACTTTTGCATTAATTGCACCAGTTCACACAGTTTTCACCGAGTTTTATGCAGTTACGAAACGATAATAGATGAACCCAAACACTATGAAACATACCAAAACATGACTTTAGGGTCCAATGGGGTGGATTGGGTGCGTTCGTTGCGAAAAATTCCGACGTGACTTCGTGGCACGAAATTTTGCATTAATTGCACCAGTTCACCCTATTTTGCATCGAGTTTCATGGAGTTACGAAATAATCCCAAATGCACCCAAACACTATACAACACACCAAAACATGAGTTTATGGTGCAATGGGGTGGATTGGGTGCGTTTGCTGCGAAAAATCCGAACGTGACTTCGTGGCACGAACTTTTGATTTAATTGCACCTGTTCAATCTGTTTTGCACCGAGTTTCATGCAGTTATGAAACGAGCCCAAATGCACCCAAACACTATGGAATGGACCAAAACATGAGTTTAGGGTCTAATGGGGTGGACTGGGTGCGTTCGTAGAGAAAAATCCCGACGTGATTTCGTGGCATGAGCTTTCGCATTAATTGCACTAGTTCACCCTGTTTTGCATCGAGTTTCATGCGGTTACGAAACGATCCCGAATGCGCCCAAACACTATGCAACGCACCAAAACATGAGTTTAGGGTCCAATGGAGTGGATTGGGTGCGTTCGTTGCAAAAAATCCCTACGTGACTTCGTGGCACGTACTTTTGCATTAATTGCACCAGTTCACACTGTTTTCCACTGAGTTTCATGCAGTTACGAAACGATCCCAAATGCTCCCAAACACTATGCAGCGCACCAAAACATGAGTTTAGGGTCCAATGTGGTGTATTGGGTGCGTTCGTTGTGAAAAATCCCGACGTGACTTCGTGGCCCGAGCTTTTGCATTAATTGCACCAGTTCACACCATTTTGCACCGAGTTTTATGCATTTTCGAAACGATAATAGATGAACCCAAACACTATGAAACTTACCAAAACATGAGTTTAGGGTCCAATGGGGTGGATTGGGTGCGTTCGTTGCGAAAAAATCCCGACGTGACTTCGTGGCACGAACTTTTGCATTAATTGCACCAGTTCACCCTATTTTGCATCGAGTTTTATGGAGTTACGAAATGATCCCAAATGTACCCAAACACTATACAACGCACCAAAACATGAGTTTAGGGTCCAATGGGGCGGATTGGGTGCGTTCGTTGCGAAAAATCCGAACGTGACTTCGTGGCACGAACTTTTGATTTAATTGCACCAGTTCAATCTGTTTTGCACCGAGTTTCTTGCAGTTATGAAACGATCCCAAATGCACCCAAACACTATGCAACGGACCAAAACATGAGTTTAGGGTTTAATGGGGTGGACTGGGTGCATTCCTAGAGAAAAATCCTGGTGTGATTTCGTGGCATGCGCTTTCGCATTAATTGCACTAGTTCACCCTATTTTGCATCGTGTTTCATGCGGTTACGAAACGATCCCAAATGCACCCAAACACTATGCAACGCACCAAAACATGAGTTTAGGGTCCAATGGAGTGGATTGGGTGCGTTCATTGTAAAAAATCCTGACGTGACTTCGTCGCACGTACTTTTGCATTAATTGCACAAGTTCACACTGTTTTGCACTGAGTTTCATGCAGTTACGAAACGATCCCAAATGCTCCCAAACAATATGCAGCGCAACCAAACATGAGTTTAGGGTCTAATGTGGTGGATTGGGTGCGTTCGTTGTGAAAAATCCCGACGTGACTTCGTGGCACGAACTTTTGCATTAATTGCACCAGTTCACACCGTTTTGCACCGAGTTTTATGCAGTTACAAAACGATAATAGATGAACCCAAACACTATGAAGCATACCAAAACATGACTTTAGGGTCCAATGGGGTGGATTGGGTGCGTTCGTTGCGAAAAATTCTGATGTGACTTCGTGGCACAAACTTTTGCATTAATTGCACCAGTTCACACAGTTTTCACCGAGTTTTATGCAGTTACGAAACGATAATAGATGAACCCAAACACTATGAAACATACCAAAACATGACTTTAGGGTCCAATGGGGTGGATTGGGTGCGTTCGTTGCGAAAAATTCCGACGTGACTTCGTGGCACGAAATTTTGCATTAATTGCACCAGTTCACCCTATTTTGCATCGAGTTTCATGGAGTTACGAAATAATCCCAAATGCACCCAAACACTATACAATGCACCAAAACATGAGTTTATGGTGCAATGCGGTGGATTGGGTGCGTTTGCTGCGAAAAATCCGAACGTGACATCGTGGCACGAACTTTTGATTTAATTGCACCAGTTCAATCTGTTTTGCACCGAGTTTCATGCAGTTATGAAACGAGCCCAAATGCACCCAAACACTATGGAATGGACCAAAACATGAGTTTAGGGTCTAATGGGGTGGACTGGGTGCGTTCGTAGAGAAAAATCCCGACGTGATTTCGTGGCATGAGCTTTCGCATTAATTGCACTAGTTCACCCTGTTTTGTATCGAGTTTCATGCGGTTACGAAACGATCCCGAATGCGCCCAAACACTATGCAATGCACCAAAACATGAGTTTAGGGTCCAATGGAGTGGATTGGGTGCGTTCGTTGCAAAAAATCCCTACGTGACTTCGTGGCACGTACTTTTGCATTAATTGCACCAGTTCACACTGTTTTGCACTGAGTTTCATGCAGTTACGAAACGATCCCAAATGCTCCCAAACACTATGCGGCGCACCAAAACATGAGTTTAGGGTCCAATGTGGTGTATTGGGTGCGTTCGTTGTGAAAAATCCCGACGTGACTTCGTGGCCCGAGCTTTTGCATTAATTGCACCAGTTCACACCATTTTGCACCGAGTTTTATGCATTTTCGAAACGATAATAGATGAACCCAAACACTATGAAACTTACCAAAACATGAGTTTATGGTCCAATGGGGTGGATTGGGTGCGTTCGTTGCGAAAAAATCCGACGTGACTTCGTGGCACGAACTTTTGCATTAATTGCACCAGTTCACCCTATTTTGCATCGAGTTTCATGGAGTTACGAAATGATCCCAAATGTACCCAAACACTATACAACGCACCAAAACATGAGTTTAGGGTCCAATGGGGCGGATTGGGTGCGTTCGTTTCGAAAAATCCGAACGTGACTTCGTGGCACGAACTTTTGATTTAATTGCACCAGTTCAATCTGTTTTGCACCGAGTTTCATGCAGTTATGAAACGATCCCAAACGCACCCAAACACTATGCAACGGACCAAAACATGAGTTTAGGGTCTAATGGGGTGGACTGGGTGCGTTCGTAGAGAAAAATCCCGGCATGATTTTGTGGCACGAGCTTTCGCATTAATTGCACTAGTTCACCCTGTTTTGCATCGAGTTTCATGCAGTTACGAAACGATCCCAAATGCACCCAAACACTATGCAACGCACTAAAACTTGAGTTTAGGGTCCAATGGAGTTGATTGGGTGCGTTCATTGTAAAAAATCCCGACGTGACTTCTTCGCACGTACTTTTGCATTAATTGCACAAGTTCACACTGTTTTGCACTGAGTTTCATGCAGTTACAAAACGATCCCAAATGCTCCGAAACACTATGCAGCGCACCAAAACATGAGTTTTGGGTCCAATGTTGTGGATTGGGTGCGTTCATTGTGAAAAATCCCGACGTGACTTCATGGCACGAACTTTTGCATTAATTGCACCAGTTCACACCGTTTTGCACCGAGTTTTATGCAGTTACGACACGATAATAGGTGAACCCAAACACTATGAAACATACCAAAACATGACTTTAGGGTCCAATGGGGTGGATTGGGTGCGTTCGTTGCGAAAAATTCCGACGTGACTTCGTGGCACGAAATTTTGCATTAATTGCACCAGTTCACCCTATTTTGCATCGAGTTTCATGGAGTTACGAAATGATCCCAAATGCACCCAAACACTATACAACGCACCGAAACATGAGTTTAGTGTCCAATGGGGCGGATTGGGTGCGTTCGCTGCGAAAAATCCGAACGTGACTTCATGGCACGAACTTTTGATTTAATTGCACCAATTCACTATGTTTTGCACCGAGTTTCTTGCAGTTATGAAACGATCCCAAATGCACCCAAACACTATGCAACGGACCAAAACATGAGTTTAGGGTTTAATGGGGTGGACTGGGTGCATTCCTAGAGAAAAATCCCGGTGTGATTTCGTGGCATGCGCTTTCGCATTAATTGCACTAGTTCACCCTATTTTGCATCGTGTTTCATGCGGTTACGAAACGATCCCAAATGCACCCAAACACTATGCAACGCACCAAAACATGAGTTTAGGGTCCAATGGAGTGGATTGGGTGCGTTCATTGTAAAAAATCCCGACGTGACTTCGTCGCACGTACTTTTGCATTAATTGCACAAGTTCACACTGTTTTGCACTGAGTTTCATGCAGTTACGAAACGATCCCAAATGCTCCCAAACAATATGCAGCGCAACCAAACATGAGTTTAGGGTCTAATGTGGTGGATTGGGTGCGTTCGTTGTGAAAAATCCCGACGTGACTTCGTGGCACGAACTTTTGCATTAATTGCACCAGTTCACACCGTTTTGCACCGAGTTTTATGCAGTTACAAAACGATAATAGATGAACCCAAACACTATGAAGCATACCAAAACATGACTTTAGGGTCCAATGGGGTGGATTGGGTGCGTTCGTTGCGAAAAATTCTGACGTGACTTCGTGGCACAAACTTTTGCATTAATTGCACCAGTTCACACAGTTTTCACCGGGTTTTATGCAGTTACGAAACGATAATAGATGAACCCAAACACTATGAAACATACCAAAACATGACTTTAGGGTCCAATGGGGTGGATTGGGTGCGTTCGTTGCGAAAAATTCCGACGTGACTTCGTGGCACGAAATTTTGCATTAATTGCACCAGTTCACCCTATTTTGCATCGAGTTTCATGGAGTTACGAAATAATCCCAAATGCACCCAAACACTATACAATGCACCAAAACATGAGTTTATGGTGCAATGCGGTGGATTGGGTGCGTTTGCTGCGAAAAATCCGAACGTGACATCGTGGCACGAACTTTTGATTTAATTGCACCAGTTCAATCTGTTTTGCACCGAGTTTCATGCAGTTATGAAACGAGCCCAAATGCACCCAAACACTATGGAATGGACCAAAACATGAGTTTAGGGTCTAATGGGGTGGACTGGGTGCGTTCGTAGAGAAAAATCCCGACGTGATTTCGTGGCATGAGCTTTCGCATTAATTGCACTAGTTCACCCTGTTTTGCATCGAGTTTCATGCGGTTACGAAACGATCCCGAATGCGCCCAAACACTATGCAACGCACCAAAACATGAGTTTAGGGTCCAATGGAGTGGATTGGGTGCGTTCGTTGCAAAAAATCCCTACGTGACTTCGTGGCACGTACTTTTGCATTAATTGCACCAGTTCACACTGTTTTGCACTGAGTTTCATGCAGTTACGAAACGATCCCAAATGCTCCCAAACACTATGCGGCGCACCAAAACATGAGTTTAGGGTCCAATGTGGTGTATTGGGTGCGTTCGTTGTGAAAAATCCCGACGTGACTTCGTGGCCCGAGCTTTTGCATTAATTGCACCAGTTCACACCATTTTGCACCGAGTTTTATGCATTTTCGAAACGATAATAGATGAACCCAAACACTATGAAACTTACCAAAACATGAGTTTATGGTCCAATGGGGTGGATTGGGTGCGTTCGTTGCGAAAAAATCCCGACGTGACTTCGTGGCACGAACTTTTGCATTAATTGCACCAGTTCACCCTATTTTGCATCGAGTTTCATGGAGTTACGAAATGATCCCAAATGTACCCAAACACTATACAACGCACCAAAACATGAGTTTAGGGTCCAACGGGGCGGATTGGGTGCGTTCGTTGCGAAAAATCCGAACGTGACTTCGTGGCACGAACTTTTGATTTAATTACACCAGTTCAATCTGTTTTGCACCGAGTTTCATGCAGTTATGAAACGATCCCAAATGCACCCAAACACTATGCAACGGACCAAAACATGAGTTTAGGGTCTAATGGGGTGGACTGGGTGCGTTCGTAGAGAAAAATCCCGGCATGATTTCGTGGCACGAGCTTTCGCATTAATTGCACTAGTTCACCCTATTTTGCATCGAGTTTCATGCAGTTACGAAACGATCCCAAATGCACCCAAACACTATGCAACGCACCAAAACTTGAGTTTAGGGTCCAATGGAGTGGATTGGGTGCGTTCATTGTAAAAAATCCCGACGTGACTTCGTCGCACGTACTTTTGCATTAATTGCACAAGTTCACACTGTTTTGCACTGAGTTTCATGCAGTTACGAAACGATCCCAAATGCTACGAAACACTATGCAGCGCACCAAAACATGAGTTTTGGGTCCAATGTTGTGGATTGGGTGCGTTCATTGTGAAAAATCCCGACGTGACTTCATGGCACGAACTTTTGCATTAATTGCACCAGTTCACACACCGTTTTGCACCGAGTTTTATGCAGTTACGAAACGATAATAGGTGAACCCAAACACTATGAAACATACCAAAACATGACATTACGGTCCAATGGGGTGGATTGGGTGCGTTCGTTGCGAAAAATTCCGACGTGACTTCGTGGCACGAAATTTTGCATTAATTGCACCAGTTCACCCTATTTTGCATCGAGTTTCATGGAGTTACGAAATGATCCCAAATGCACCCAAACACTATACAACGCACCGAAACATGAGTTTAGTGTCCAATGGGGCGGATTGGGTGCGTTCGCTGCGAAAAATCCGAACGTGACTTCATGGCACGAACTTTTGATTTAATTGCACCAATTCACTATGTTTTGCACCGAGTTTCTTGCAGTTATGAAACGATCCCAAATGCACCCAAACACTATGCAACGGACCAAAACATGAGTTTAGGGTTTAATGGGGTGGACTGGGTGCATTCCTAGAGAAAAATCCCGGTGTGATTTCGTGGCATGAGCTTTCGCATTAATTGCACTAGTTCACCCTATTTTGCATCGTGTTTCATGCGGTTACGAAACGATCCCAAATGCACCCAAACACTATGCAACACACCAAAACATGAGTTTAGGGTCCAATGGAGTGGATTGGGTGCGTTCATTGTAAAAAAATCCCGACGTGACTTCGTGGCACGTACTTTTGCATTAATTGCACAAGTTCACACTGTTTTGCACTGAGTTTCATGCAGTTACGAAACGATCCCAAATGCTACCAAACAATATGCAGCGCAACCAAACATGAGTTTAGGGTCTAATGTGGTGGATTGGGTGCGTTCGTTGTGAAAAATCCCGACGTGACTTCGTGGCACGAACTTTTGCATTAATTGCACCAGTTCACACCGTTTTGCACCGAGTTTTATGCAGTTACAAAACGATAATAGATGAACCCAAACATTATGAAGCATACCAAAACATGACTTTAGGGTCCAATGGGGTGGATTGGGTACGTTCGTTGCGAAAAGTTCTGACGTGACTTCGTGGCACAAACTTTTGCATTAATTGCAACCAGTTCACACAGTTTTCACCGAGTTTTATGCAGTTACGAAACGATAATAGATGAACCCAAACACTATGAAACATACCAAAACATGACTTTAGGGTCCAATGGGGTGGATTGGGTGCGTTCGTTGCGAAAAATTCCGACGTGACTTCGTGGCACGAAATTTTGCATTAATTGCAACCAGTTCACCCTATTTTGCATCGAGTTTCATGGAGTTACGAAATAATCCCAATGCACCCAAACACTATGCAACACCCAAAACATGAGTTTAGGGTCAATGGGGTGGATTGGGTGCGTTCGTAAAAAAATCCCGACGTGACTTCGTGGCACGTCTTTTGCATTAATTGCACAGTTCACACTGTTTTGCACTGAGTTTCATGCAGTTACGAAACGATCCCAAATGCACCCAAACACTATGCAGCGCACCAAACATGAGTTTAGGGTCCAATGGGTGGATTGGGTGCGTTCGTGGAAAAATCCCGACGTGACTTCGTGCACGAACTTTTGCATTAATTGCACACAGTTCACACCGTTTTGCACCGAGTTTTATGCAGTTACGAAACGATAATGCCCAAACACTATGAAACATACCAAAACATGTTTAGGGTCCAATGGGTGGATTGGGTGCGTTCGTTGCGAAAAATCCGACGTGACTTCGTGGCACGAACTTTTGCATTAATTGCACCAGTTCACCCTATTTTGCGAGTTTCATGGAGTTACGAAATGATCCCAAATGTACCCCAAACACTATACAACGCACCAAAACATGAGTTTAGGGTCCAATGGGGGATTGGGTGCTCGTTGCGAAAATCCGAACGTGACTTCGTGGCACGAACTTTTGATTTAATTGCACCAGTTCAAATTTTGCACACGAGTTTTTGCAAAACGATAATGCAACCCAAACACTATGCAACGGACCAAAACATGAGTTTAGGGTCCAATGGGGTGGATGGGTGCGTTTCGTAGAGAAAAATCCCGGTGATTTCGTGGCACGAGCTTTCGCATTAATTGCACCAGTTCACCCTTTTTGCATCGAGTTTCATGCGTTACGAAACGATCCCAAATGCACCCAAACACTATGCAACGCACCAAAATGAGTTTAGGGTCCAATGGGGTGGATTGGTGCGTTCGTTGTAAAAATCCCGACGTGACTGGCACGAACTTTGATTAATTGCACAGTTCACTGTTTTGCACTGAGTTTCATGCAGTTACGAAACGATCCCAATGCACCCAAACACTACTGCAACGGACCAAAACATGAGTTTAGGGTCTAATGGGGTGGACTGGGTGGCGTTCGTAGAGAAAATCCCGGCATGATTTTGTGGCACGAGCTTTCGCATTAATTGCAGCACTAGTTCACCCTGTTTTGCATCGAGTTTCATGCAGTTACGAAACGATCCCAAATGCACCCAAACACTATGCAAACGCACCAAAACTTGAGTTTAGGGTCCAATGGAGTTGATTGGGTGCGTTCATTGTAAAAAATCCCGACGTACTTCGTCGCACGTACTTTTGCATTAATTGCACAAGTTCACACTGTTTTGCACTGAGTTTCATGCAGTTACGAAACGATCCCAAATGCTCCGAAACACTATGCAGCGCACCAAAACATGAGTTTTGGGTCCAATGTTGTGGATTGGGTGCGTTCATTGTGAAAAATCCCGACGTGACTTCATGGCACGAACTTTTGCATTAATTGCACCAGTTCACACCGTTTTGCACCGAGTTTTATGCAGTTACGACACGATAATAGGTGAACCCAAACACTATGAAACATACCAAAACATGACTTTAGGGTCCAATGGGGTGGATTGGGTGCGTTCGTTGCGAAAAATTCCGACGTGACTTCGTGGCACGAAATTTTGCATTAATTGCACCAGTTCACCCTATTTTGCATCGAGTTTCATGGAGTTACGAAATGATCCCAAATGCACCCAAACACTATACAACGCACCGAAACATGAGTTTAGTGTCCAATGGGGCGGATTGGGTGCGTTCGCTGCGAAAAATCCGAACGTGACTTCATGGCACGAACTTTTGATTTAATTGCACCAATTCACTATGTTTTGCACCGAGTTTCTTGCAGTTATGAAACGATCCCAAATGCACCCAAACACTATGCAACGGACCAAAACATGAGTTTAGGGATTAATGGGGTGGACTGGGTGCATTCCTAGGGAAAAATCCCGGTGTGATTTTGTGGCATGCGCTTTCGCATTAATTGCACTAGTTCACCCTATTTTGCATCGTGTTTCATGCGGTTACGAAACGATCCCAAATGCACCCAAACACTATGCAACGCACCAAAACATGAGTTTAGGGTCCAATGGAGTGGATTGGGTGCGTTCATTGTAAAAAATCCCGACGTGACTTCGTCGCACGTACTTTTGCATTAATTGCACAAGTTCACACTGTTTTGCACTGAGTTTCATGCAGTTACGAAATGATCCCAAATGCTCCCAAACAATATGCAGCGCAACCAAACATGAGTTTAGGGTCTAATGTGGTGGATTGGGTGCGTTCGTTGTGAAAAATCCCGACGTGACTTCGTGGCACGAACTTTTGCATTAATTGCACCAGTTCACACCATTTTGCACCGAGTTTTATGCAGTTACAAAACGATAATAGATGAACCCAAACACTATGAAGCATACCAAAACATGACTTTAGGGTCCAATGGGGTGGATTGGGTGCGTTCGTTGCGAAAAATTCTGACGTGACTTCGTGGCACAAACTTTTGCATTAATTGCACCAGTTCACACAGTTTTCACCGAGTTTTATGCAGTTACGAAATGATAATAGATGAACCCAAACACTATGAAACATACCAAAACATGACTTTAGGGTCCAATGGGGTGGATTGGGTGCGTTCGTTGCGAAAAAATCCGACGTGACTTCGTGGCACGAAATTTTGCATTAATTGCACCAGTTCACCCTATTTTGCATCGAGTTTCATGGAGTTACGAAATAATCCCAAATGCACCCAAACACTATACAACGCACCAAAACATGAGTTTATGGTGCAATGCGGTGGATTGGGTGCGTTTGCTGCGAAAAATCCGAACGTGACTTCGTGGCACGAACTTTTGATTTAATTGCACCAGTTCAATCTGTTTTGCACCGAGTTTCATGCAGTTATGAAACGAGCCCAAATGCACCCAAACACTATGGAATGGACCAAAACATGAGTTTAGGGTCTAATGGGGTGGACTGGGTGCGTTCGTAGAGAAAAATCCCGACGTGATTTCGTGGCATGAGCTTTCGCATTAATTGCACTAGTTCACCCTGTTTTGCATCGAGTTTCATGCGGTTACGAAACGATCCCGAATGCGCCCAAACACTATGCAACGCACCAAAACATGAGTTTAGGGTCCAATGGAGTGGATTGGGTGCGTTCGTTGCAAAAAATCCCTACGTGACTTCGTGGCACGTACTTTTGCATTAATTGCACCAGTTCACACTGTTTTGCACTGAGTTTCATGCAGTTACGAAATGATCCCAAATGCTCCCAAACACTATGCAGCGCACCAAAACATGAGTTTAGGGTCCAATGTGGTGTATTGGGTGCGTTCGTTGTGAAAAATCCCGACGTGACTTCGTGGCCCGAGCTTTTGCATTAATTGCACCAGTTCACACCATTTTGCACCGAGTTTTATGCATTTTCGAAACGATAATAGATGAACCCAAACACTATGAAACTTACCAAAACATGAGTTTATGGTCCAATGGGGTGGATTGGGTGCGTTCGTTGCGAAAAAATCCCGACGTGACTTCGTGGCACGAACTTTTGCATTAATTGCACCAGTTCACCCTATTTTGCATCGAGTTTCATGGAGTTACGAAATGATCCCAAATGTACCCAAACACTATACAACGCACGAAAACATGAGTTTAGGGTCCAATGGGGCGGATTGGGTGCGTTCGTTGCGAAAAATCCGAACGTGAGTTGGTGGCACGAACGTTTGATTTAATTGCACCAGTTCAATCTGTTTTGCACCGAGTTTCATGCAGTTATGAAACGATCCCAAATGTACCCAAACACTATGCAACGGACCAAAACATGAGTTTAGGGTCTAATGGGGTGGACTGGGTGCGTTCGTAGAGAAAAATCCCGGCATGATTTTGTGGCACGAGCTTTCGCATTAATTGCACTAGTTCACCCTGTTTTGCATCGAGTTTCATGCAGTTACGAAACGATCCCAAATGCACCCAAACACTATGCAACGCACCAAAACTTGAGTTTAGGGTCCAATGGAGTTGATTGGGTGCGTTCATTGTAAAAAATCCCGACGTGACTTCGTCGCACGGACTTTTGCATTAATTGCACAAGTTCACACTGTTTTGCACTGAGTTTCATGCAGTTACGAAACGATCCCAAATGCTCCGAAACACTATGCAGCGCACCAAAACATGAGTTTTGGGTCCAATGTTGTGGATTGGGTGCGTTCATTGTGAAAAATCCCGACGTGACTTCATGGCACGAACTTTTGCATTAATTGCACCAGTTCACACCGTTTTGCACCGAGTTTTATGCAGTTACGACACGATAATAGGTGAACCCAAACACTATGAAACATACCAAAACATGACTTTAGGGTCCAATGGGGTGGATTGGGTGCGTTCGTTGCGAAAAATTCCGACGTGACTTCGTGGCACGAAATTTTGCATTAATTGCACCAGTTCACCCTATTTTGCATCGAGTTTCATGGAGTTACGAAATGATCCCAAGTGCACCCAAACACTATACAACGCACCGAAACATGAGTTTAGTGTCCAATGGGGCGGATTGGGTGCGTTCGCTGCGAAAAATCCGAACGCGACTTCATGGCACGAACTTTTGATTTAATTGCACCAATTCACTATGTTTTGCACCGAGTTTCTTGCAGTTATGAAACGATCCCAAATGCACCCAAACACTATGCAACGGACCAAAACATGAGTTTAGGGTTTAATGGGGTGGACTGGGTGCATTCCTAGAGAAAAATCCCGGTGTGATTTCGTGGCATGAGCTTTCGCATTAATTGCACTAGTTCACCCTATTTTGCATCGTGTTTCATGCGGTTACGAAACGATCCCAAATGCACCCAAACACTATGCAACGCACCAAAACATGAGTTTAGGGTCCAATGGAGTGGATTGGGTGCGTTCATTGTAAAAAAATCCCGACGCGACTTCGTGGCACGTACTTTTGCATTAATTGCACAAGTTCACACTGTTTTGCACTGAGTTTCATGCAGTTACGAAACGATCCCAAATGCTCCGAAACACTATGCAGCGCACCAAAACATGAGTTTTGGGTCCAATGTTGTGGATTGGGTGCGTTCATTGTGAAAAATCCCGACGTGACTTCATGGCACGAACTTTTGCATTAATTGCACCAGTTCACACCGTTTTGCACCGAGTTTTATGCAGTTACGACACGATAATAGGTGAACCCAAACACTATGAAACATACCAAAACATGACTTTAGGGTCCAATGGGGTGGATTGGGTGCGTTCGTTGCGAAAAATTCCGACGTGACTTCGTGGCACGAAATTTTGCATTAATTGCACCAGTTCACCCTATTTTGCATCGAGTTTCATGGAGTTACGAAATGATCCCAAATGCACCCAAACACTATACAACGCACCGAAACATGAGTTTAGTGTCCAATGGGGCGGATTTGGTGCGTTCGCTGCGAAAAATCCGAACGTGACTTCATGGCACGAACTTTTGATTTAATTGCACCAATTCACTATGTTTTGCACCGAGTTTCTTGCAGTTATGAAACGATCCCAAATGCACCCAAACACTATGCAACGGACCAAAACATGAGTTTAGGGTTTAATGGGGTGGACTGGGTGCATTCCTAGAGAAAAATCCCGGTGTGATTTCGTGGCATGAGCTTTCGCATTAATTGCACTAGTTCACCCTATTTTGCATCGTGTTTCATGCGGTTACGAAACGATCCCAAATGCACCCAAACACTATGCAACGCACCAAAACATGAGTTTAGGGTCCAATGGAGTGGATTGGGTGCGTTCATTGTAAAAAAATCCCGACGTGACTTCGTGGCACGTACATTTGCATTAATTGCACAAGTTCACACTGTTTTGCACTGAGTTTCATGCAGTTACGAAACGATCCCAAATGCTCCCAAACAATATGCAGCGCAACCAAACATGAGTTTAGGGTCTAATGTGGTGGATTGGGTGCGTTCGTTGTGAAAAATCCCGACGTGACTTCGTGGCACGAACTTTTGCATTAATTGCACCAGTTCACACCGTTTTGCACCGAATTTTATGCAGTTACAAAATGATAATAGATGAACCCAAACACTATGAAGCATACCAAAACATGACTTTAGGGTCCAATGGGGTGGATTGGGTGCGTTCGTTGCGAAAAATTCTGACGTGACTTCGTGGCACAAACTTTTGCATTAATTGCACCAGTTCACACCGTTTTCACCGAGTTTTATGCAGTTACGAAACGATAATAGATGAACCCAAACACTATGAAACATACCAAAACATGACTTTAGGGTCCAATGGGGTGGATTGGGTGCGTTCGTTGCGAAAAATTCCGACGTGACTTCGTGGCACGAAATTTTGATTTAATTGCACCAGTTCAATCTGTTTTGCACCGAGTTTCATGCAGTTATGAAACGAGCCCAAATGCACCCAAACACTATGGAATGGACCAAAACATGAGTTTAGGGTCTAATGGGGTGGACTGGGTGCGTTCGTAGAGAAAAATCCCGGCGTGATTTCGTGGCATGAGCTTTCGCATTAATTGCACTAGTTCACCCTGTTTTGCATCGAGTTTCATACGGTTACGAAACGATCCCGAATGCGCCCAAACACTATGCAACGCACCAAAACTTGGATTTAGGGTCCAATGGAGTGGATTGGGTGCGTTCGTTGTAAAAAATCCCTACGTGACTTCGTGGCACGTACTTTTGCATTAATTGCACCAGTTCACACTATTTTGCACTGAGTTTCATGCAGTTACGAAACGATCCCAAATGCTCCCAAACACTATGCAGCACACCAAAACATGAGTTTAGGGTCCAATGTGGTGTATTGGGTGCGTTCGTTGTGAAAAATCCCGACGTGACTTCGTGGCCCGAACTTTTGCATTAATTGCACAGTTCACACCATTTTGCACCGAGTTTTATGCATTTTCGAAACGATAATAGATGAACCCAAACACTATGAAACTTACCAAATCATGAGTTTAGGGTCCAATGGGGTGGATTGGGTGCGTTCGTTGCGAAAAATCCCGACGTGACTTCCTGGCACGAACTTTTGCATTAATTGCACCAGTTCACCCTATTTTGCATCGAGTTTCATGGAGTTACAAAATGATCCCAAATGTACCCAAACACTATACAACGCACCAAAACATGAGTTTAGGGTCCAATGGGGCGGATTGGGTGCGTTCGTTGCGAAAAATCCGAACGTGAGTTGGTGGCACGAACGTTTGATTTAATTGCACCAGTTCAATCTGTTTTGCACCGAGTTTCATGCAGTTATGAAACGATCCCAAATGCACCCAAACACTATGCAACGGACCAAAACATGAGTTTAGGGTCTAATGGGGTGGACTGGGTGCGTTCGTAGAGAAAAATCCCGGCATGATTTTGTGGCACGAGCTTTCGCATTAATTGCACTAGTTCACCCTGTTTTGCATCGAGTTTCATGCAGTTACGAAATGATCCCAAATGCACCCAAACACTATGCAATGCACCAAAACTTGAGTTTAGGGTCCAATGGAGTTGATTGGGTGCGTTCATTGTAAAAAATCCCGACGTGACTTCGTCGCACGTACTTTTGCATTAATTGCATAAGTTCACACTGTTTTGCACTGAGTTTCATGCATTTACGAAACGATCCCAAATGCTCCGAAACACTATGCAGCGCACCAAAACATGAGTTTTGGGTCCAATGTTGTGGATTGGGTGCGTTCATTGTGAAAAATCCCGACGTGACTTCATGGCACGAACTTTTGCATTAATTGCACCAGTTCACACCGTTTTGCACCGAGTTTTATGCAGTTACGACACGATAATAGGTGAACCCAAACACTATGAAACATACCAAAACATGACTTTAGGGTCCAATGGGGTGGATTGGGTGCGTTCATTGCGAAAAATTCCGACGTGACTTCGTGGCACGAAATTTTGCATTAATTGCACCAGTTCACCCTATTTTGCATCGAGTTTCATGGAGTTACGAAATGATCCCAAATGCACCCAAACACTATACAACGCACCGAAACATGAGTTTAGTGTCCAATGGGGCGGATTGGGTGCGTTCGCTGCGAAAAATCCGAACGTGACTTCATGGCACGAACTTTTGATTTAATTGCACCAATTCACTATGTTTTGCACCGAGTTTCTTGCAGTTATGAAACGATCCCAAATGCACCCAAACACTATGCAACGGACCAAAACATGAGTTTAGGGTTTAATGGGGTGGACTGGGTGCATTCCTAGAGAAAAATCCCGGTGTGATTTCATGGCATGAGCTTTCGCATTAATTGCACTAGTTCACCCTATTTTGCATCGTGTTTCATGCGGTTACGAAACGATCCCAAATGCACCCAAACACTATGCAACGCACCAAAACATGAGTTTAGGGTCCAATGGAGTGGATTGGGTGCGTTCATTGTAAAAAAATCCCGACGTGACTTCGTGGCACGTACTTTTGCATTAATTGCACAAGTTCACACTGTTTTGCACTGAGTTTCATGCAGTTACGAAACGATCCCAAATGCTCCCAAACAATATGCAGCGCAACCAAACATGAGTTTAGGGTCTAATGTGGTGGATTGGGTGCGTTCGTTGTGAAAAATCCCGACGTGACTTCGTGGCCCGAACTTTTGCATTAATTGCACAGTTCACACCATTTTGCACCGAGTTTTATGCATTTTCGAAACGATAATAGATGAACCCAAACACTATGAAACTTACCAAATCATGAGTTTAGGGTCCAATGGGGTGGATTGGGTGCGTTCGTTGCGAAAAATCCCGACGTGACTTCGTGGCACGAACTTTTGCATTAATTGCACCAGTTCACCCTATTTTGCATCGAGTTTCATGGAGTTACGAAATGATCCCAAATGTACCCAAAAACTATACAACGCACCAAAACATGAGTTTAGGGTCCAATGGGGCGGATTGGGTGCATTCATTGCGAAAAATCCGAACGTGACTTCGTGGCACGAACTTTTGATTTAATTGCACCAGTTCAATCTGTTTTGCACCGAGTTTCATGCAGTTATGAAACAATCCCAAATGCACCCAAACACTATGCAACGGACCAAAACATGAGTTTAGGGTCTAATGGGGTGGACTGGGTGCGTTCGTAGAGAAAAATCCCGGCGTGATTTCGTGGCATGAGCTTTCGCATTAATTGCACTAGTTCACCCTGTTTTGCATCGAGTTTCATACGGTTACGAAACGATCCCGAATGCGCCCAAACACTATGCAACGCACCAAAACTTGGATTTAGGGTCCAATGGAGTGGATTGGGTGCGTTCGTTGTAAAAAATCCCTACGTGACTTCGTGGCACGTACTTTTGCATTAATTGCACCAGTTCACACTATTTTGCACTGAGTTTCATGCAGTTACGAAACGATCCCAAATGCTCCCAAACACTATGCAGCACACCAAAACATGAGTTTAGGGTCCAATGTGGTGTATTGGGTGCGTTCGTTGTGAAAAATCCCGACGTGACTTCGTGGCCCGAACTTTTGCATTAATTGCACAGTTCACACCATTTTGCACCGAGTTTTATGCATTTTCGAAACGATAATAGATGAACCCAAACACTATGAAACTTACCAAATCATGAGTTTAGGGTCCAATGGGGTGGATTGGGTGCGTTCGTTGCGAAAAATCCCGACGTGACTTCCTGGCACGAACTTTTGCATTAATTGCACCAGTTCACCCTATTTTGCATCGAGTTTCATGGAGTTACAAAATGATCCCAAATGTACCCAAACACTATACAACGCACCAAAACATGAGTTTAGGGTCCAATGGGGCGGATTGGGTGCGTTCGTTGCGAAAAATCCGAACGTGAGTTGGTGGCACGAACGTTTGATTTAATTGCACCAGTTCAATCTGTTTTGCACCGAGTTTCATGCAGTTATGAAACGATCCCAAATGCACCCAAACACTATGCAACGGACCAAAACATGAGTTTAGGGTCTAATGGGGTGGACTGGGTGCGTTCGTAGAGAAAAATCCCGGCATGATTTTGTGGCACGAGCTTTCGCATTAATTGCACTAGTTCACCCTGTTTTGCATCGAGTTTCATGCAGTTACGAAATGATCCCAAATGCACCCAAACACTATGCAATGCACCAAAACTTGAGTTTAGGGTCCAATGGAGTTGATTGGGTGCGTTCATTGTAAAAAATCCCGACGTGACTTCATCGCACGTACTTTTGCATTAATTGCATAAGTTCACACTGTTTTGCACTGAGTTTCATGCATTTACGAAACGATCCCAAATGCTCCGAAACACTATGCAGCGCACCAAAACATGAGTTTTGGGTCCAATGTTGTGGATTGGGTGCGTTCATTGTGAAAAATCCCGACGTGACTTCATGGCACGAACTTTTGCATTAATTGCACCAGTTCACACCGTTTTGCACCGAGTTTTATGCAGTTACGACACGATAATAGGTGAACCCAAACACTATGAAACATACCAAAACATGACTTTAGGGTCCAATGGGGTGGATTGGGTGCGTTCGTTGCGAAAAATTCCGACGTGACTTCGTGGCACGAAATTTTGCATTAATTGCACCAGTTCACCCTATTTTGCATCGAGTTTCATGGAGTTACGAAATGATCCCAAATGCACCCAAACACTATACAACGCACCGAAACATGAGTTTAGTGTCCAATGGGGCGGATTGGGTGCGTTCGCTGCGAAAAATCCGAACGTGACTTCATGGCACGAACTTTTGATTTAATTGCACCAATTCACTATGTTTTGCACCGAGTTTCTTGCAGTTATGAAACGATCCCAAATGCACCCAAACACTATGCAACGGACCAAAACATGAGTTTAGGGTTTAATGGGGTGGACTGGGTGCATTCCTAGAGAAAAATCCCGGTGTGATTTCATGGCATGAGCTTTCGCATTAATTGCACTAGTTCACCCTATTTTGCATCGTGTTTCATGCGGTTACGAAACGATCCCAAATGCACCCAAACACTATGCAACGCACCAAAACATGAGTTTAGGGTCCAATGGAGTGGATTGGGTGCGTTCATTGTAAAAAAATCCCGACGTGACTTCGTGGCACGTACTTTTGCATTAATTGCACAAGTTCACACTGTTTTGCACTGAGTTTCATGCAGTTACGAAACGATCCCAAATGCTCCCAAACAATATGCAGCGCAACCAAACATGAGTTTAGGGTCTAATGTGGTGGATTGGGTGCGTTCGTTGTGAAAAATCCCGACGTGACTTCGTGGCCCGAACTTTTGCATTAATTGCACAGTTCACACCATTTTGCACCGAGTTTTATGCATTTTCGAAACGATAATAGATGAACCCAAACACTATGAAACTTACCAAATCATGAGTTTAGGGTCCAATGGGGTGGATTGGGTGCGTTCGTTGCGAAAAATCCCGACGTGACTTCGTGGCACGAACTTTTGCATTAATTGCACCAGTTCACCCTATTTTGCATCGAGTTTCATGGAGTTACGAAATGATCCCAAATGTACCCAAAAACTATACAACGCACCAAAACATGAGTTTAGGGTCCAATGGGGCGGATTGGGTGCATTCATTGCGAAAAATCCGAACGTGACTTCGTGGCACGAACTTTTGATTTAATTGCACCAGTTCAATCTGTTTTGCACCGAGTTTCATGCAGTTATGAAACAATCCCAAATGCACCCAAACACTATGCAACGGACCAAAACATGAGTTTAGGGTCTAATGGGGTGGACTGGGTGCGTTCGTAGAGAAAAATCCCGTCATGATTTCGTGGCACGAGCTTTCGCATTAATTGCACTAGTTCACCCTGTTTTGCATCGAGTTTCATGCGGTTACGAAACGATCCCAAATGCACCCAAACACTATGCAACGCACCAAAACATGAGTTTAGGGTCCAATGGAGTGGATTGGGTGCGTTCATTGTAAAAAATCCCGACGTGACTTCGTGGCACGTACTTTAGCATTAATTGCACAAGTTCACACTGTTTTGCACTGAGTTTCATGCAGTTACGAAACAATCCCAAATGCTTCCAAACACTATGCAGCGCACCAAAACATGAGTTTAGGCTCCAATGTGGTGGATTGGGTGCGTTCATTGTGAAAAATCCCGACTTGACTTTGTGGCACGAACTTTTGCATTATTTGCATCAGTTCACACCATTTTGCTCCTAGTTTTATGCAGTTATGAAATGATAATAGATGAACCCAAACACTATGAAACATACCAAAACATGACTCTAGGGTCCAATGGGGTGGATTGGATGCGATCGTTGCGAAAAATTCTGACGTGACTTCGTGGCACGGACTTCTGCATTAATTGCACCAGTTCACACCGTTTTCACCGAGTTTTATGCAGTTACGAAACGATAATAGATGAACCCAAACACTATGAAACATACCAAAACATGACTTTAGGGTCCAATGGGGTGGATTGGGTGCGTTCGTTGCGTAAAATTCCGACGTGACTTCGTGGCACGAAATTTTGCATTAATTGCACTAGTTCACCCTATTTTGCATCGAGTTTCATGGAGTTACGAAATGATCCCAAATGCACCCAAACACTACACAACGCACCAAAACAGGAGTTTAGGGTCCAATGGGGCGGATAGGTGCATTCGTTGCGAAAAATCCGAATGTGACTTCGTGGCACGAACTTTTGATTTAATTGCATCAGTTCACCCTACTTTGCATCGAGTTTCATGGAGTTACGAAATGATCCCAAATGTACCCAAACACTATACAACGCACCAAAACATGAGTTTAGGGTCCAATGGGACGGATTGGGTGCGTTCGTTGCGAAAAATCCGAACGTGACTTCGTGGCACGAACTTTTGATTTAATTGCACCAGTTCAATCTGTTTTGCACCGAGTTTCATGCAGTTATGAAACGAGCCCAAATGCACCCAAACACTATGGAATGGAGCAAAACATGAGTTTAGGGTCTAATGGGGTGGACTGGGTGCGTTCGTAGAGAAAAATACCGGCCTGATTTCGTGGCATGAGCTTTCGCATTAATTGCACTAGTTCACCCTGTTTTGCATCGAGTTTCATGCGGTTACGAAACGATCCCGAATGCGCCCAAACACTATGCAACGCACCAAAACATGAGTTTAGGGTCCAATGGAGTGGATTGGGTGCGTTCGTTGCAAAAAATCCCTACGTGACTTCGTGGCACGTCCTTTTGCATTAATTGCACCAGTTCACACTGTTTTGCACTGAGTTTCATGCAGTTACGAAACGATCCCAAATGCTCCCAAACACTATGCAGCGCACCAAAACATGAGTTTAGGGTCCAATGTGTGGATTGGGTGCGTTCGTTGTGAAAAATCCCGACGTGACTTCATGGCACGAACTTTTGCATTAATTCCACCAGTTCACACCGTTTTGCACTGAGTTTTATGTAGTTACGAAACGATTATAGATGAACCCAAACACTATGAAACATACCAAAACATGACTTTAAGGTCCAATGGGGTGGATTGGGTGCGTTCGTTGCGAAAAAATCTGACGAGACTTCGTGGCACAAACTTTTGCATTAATTGCACCAGTTCACCCTATTTTGCTTCGAGTTTCATGGAGTTACGAAATGATCCCAAATGTACCCAAACACTATACAATGCACCAAAACATGAGTTTAGGGTCCAATGGGACGGATTGGGTGCGTTCGTTGCGAAAAATCCGAACGTGACTTCGTGGCACGAACTTTTGATTTAATTGCACCAGTTCAATCTATTTTGCACCGAGTTTCATGCAGTTATGAAACGATCCCAAATGCACCCAAAGACTATGCAACTGACCAAAACATGAGTTTAGGGTCCAATGTGTGGATTGGGTGCGTTCATTGTGAAAAATCCCGATGGGACTTCGTGGCACGAAATTTTGCATTAATTGCACCAGTTCACACCGTTTTGCTCCTAGTTTTATGCAGTTATGAAATGATAATAGATGAACCCAAACACTATGAAACATACCAAAACATGACTTTAGTGTCCAATGGGGTGGATTGGATGCGATCGTTGCGAAAAATTCTGACGTGACTTCGTGGCACGAACTTTTGTATTAATTGCACCAGTTCACACCGTTTTCACCGAGTTTTATGCAGTTACGAAAACGATAATAGATGAACCCAAACACTATGAAACATACCAAAACATGACTTTAGGGTCCAATGGGGTGGATTGGGTGTGTTCGTTGCGAAAAATTCCGATGTGACTTCGTGGCACGAAATTTTGCATTAATTGCACCAGTTCACCCTATTTTGCATCGAGTTTCATGGAGTTACGAAATGATCCCAAATGCACCCAAACACTATACAACGCACCAAAACATGAGTTTAGGGTGCAATGGGGCGGATTGGGTGCGTTTGCTGCGAAAAATCCGATTGTGACTTCGTGGCACGAACTTTGGATTTAATTGCACCAGTTCAATCTGTTTTGCACCGAGTTTCATGCAGTTATGAAACGAGCCCAAATGCACCCAAACACTATGGAATGGACCAAAACATGAGTTTAGGGTCTAATGGAGTGGACTGGGTGCGTTCGTAGAGAAAAATCCCGGCGTGATTTCGTGTCATGAGCTTTCACATTAATTGCACTAGTTCACCCTGTTTTGCATCGAGTTTCATGCGGTTACGAAACGATCCCGATTGCGCCCAAACACTATGCAACGCACCAAAACATGAGTTTAGGGTCCAATGGAGTGGATTGGGTGCGTTCGTTGCAAAAAAATTCCTACGTGACTTCGTGGCACGTACTTTTGCATTAATTGCACAAGTTCACACTGTTTTGCACTGAGTTTCATGCAGTTACGAAACGATCCCAAATGCTCCCAAACAATATGCAGCGCACCAAAACATAAGTTTAGGGTCTAATGTGGTGGATTGGGTGCGTTCGTTGTGAAAAATCCCGACGTGACTTCGTGGCACGAACTTTTGCATTAATTGCACCAGTTCACGCCGTTTTGCACCGAGTTTTATGCAGTTACAAAACGATAATAGATGAACCCAAACACTATGAAACATACCAAAACATGACTTTAGGGTCCAATGGGGTGGATTGGGTGCGTTCGTTGTGAAAAATCCCGACGTGACTTCGTTGCACAAACTTTTGCATTAATTGCACCAGTTCAGACCATTTTGCACCGAGTTTTATGCAGTTACGAAACGATAATAGATGAACCCAAACACTATAAAACATACCAAAACATGACTTTAGGGTCCAATGGAGTGGATTGGGTGCGTTCGTTGTGAAAAATTCCGACATGACTTCGTGGCACGAAATTTTGCATTAATTGCACTAGTTCACCCTATTTTGCATCGAGTTTCATGGAGTTACGAAATGATCCCAAATGCACCCAACACTATACAACGCACCAAAACAGGAGTTTAGGGTCCAATGGGTCGGATAGGTGCATTCGTTGCGAAAAATCCGAACGTGACTTCGTGGCACGAACTTTTGATTTAATTGCACCAGTTCAATCTGTTTTGCACCGAGTTTCATGCAGTTATGAAACGATCCCAAATGCACCCAAACACTATTCAACGGACCAAAACATTAGTTTAGGGTCTAATGGGGTGGACTGGGTGCGTTCTTAGTGAAAAATCCCATCGTGATTTCGTGGCACGAGCTTTCGCATTAATTGCACTAGTTCACCCTATTTTGCATCGAGTTTCATGCGGTTACGACGATCACGAATGCGCCCAAACACTATGCAACGCACCAAAACATGAGTTTAGGGTCCAATGGAGTGGATTGGGTGCGTTCGTTGCAAAAAATCGCTACGTGACTTCGTGGCACGTACTTTTGCATTAATTGCACCAGTTCACACTGTTTTGCACTGAGTTTCATGCAGTTACGAAACGATCCCAAATGCTCCCAAACACTATGCAGCGCACCAAAACATGAGTTTAGGGTCCAATGTGTGGATTGGGTGCGTTCGTTGTGAAAAATCCCGACGTGACTTCGTGGCACGAACTTTTGCATTAATTCCACCAGTTCACACCGTTTTGCACCGAGTTTTATGTAGTTACGAAACGATTATAGATGAACCCAAACACTATGAAACATACCAAAACATGACTTTAAGGTCCAATGGGGTGGATTGGGTGCGTTCGTTGCGAAAAATTCTGACGAGACTTCGTGGCACGAACTTTTGCATTAATTGCACCAGTTCACCCTATTTTGCTTCGAGTTTCATGGAGTTACGAAATGATCCCAAATGTACCCAAACACTATACAACGCACCAAAACATGAGTTTAGGGTCCAATGGGACGGATTGGGTGCGTTCGTTGCGAAAAATCCGAACGTGACTTCGTGCCACGAACTTTTGATTTAATTGCACCAGTTCAATCTATTTTGCACCGAGTTTCATGCAGTTATGAAACGATCCCAAATGCACCCAAACACTATTCAACGGACCAAAACATTAGTTTATGGTCTAATGGGGTGGACTGGGTGCGTTCTTAGTGAAAAATCCCGTCGTGATTCGTGGCACGAGCTTTCGCATTAATTGCACTAGTTCACCCTGTTTTGCATCAAGTTTCATGCGGTTACGACGATCACGAATGCGCCCAAACACTATGCAACGCACCAAAACATGAGTTTAGGGTCCAATGGAGTGGATTGGGTGCGTTCGTTGCAAAAAATCCCTACGTGACTTCGTGGCACGTACTTTTGCATTAATTGCACCAGTTCACACTGTTTTGCACTGAGTTTCATGCAGTTACGAAACGATCCCAAATGCTCCCAAACACTATGCAGCGCACCAAAACATGAGTTTAGGGTCCAATGTGTGGATTGGGTGCGTTCGTTGTGAAAAATCCCGACGTGACTTCGTGGCACGAACTTTTGCATTAATTGCACCAGTTCACACCGTTTTGCACCGAGTTTTATGCAGTTACGAAACGATAATAGATGAACCCAAACACTATGAAACATACCAAAACATGACTTCAAGGTCCAATGGGGTGGATTGGGTGCGTTCGTTGCGAAAAATTCTGACGAGACTTCGTGGCACGAACTTTTGCATTAATTGCACCAGTTCACCCTATTTTGCTTCGAGTTTCATGGAGTTACGAAATGATCCCAAATGTACCCAAACACTATACAACGCACCAAAACATGAGTTTAGGGTCCAATGGGACGGATAGGGTGCGTTCGTTGCGAAAAATCCGAACGTGACTTCGTGCCACGAACTTTTGATTTAATTGCACCAGTTCAATCTGTTTTGCACTGAGTTTCATGCAGTTATGAAACGATCCCAAATGCACCCAAACACTATGCAACGGACCAAAACATGAGTTTAGGGTCTAATGGGGTGCACTGGATGCGTTCGTAGAGAAAAATCCCGGCATGATTTCGTGGCACGAGCTTTCGCATTAATTGCACTAGTTCACCCTGTTTTGCATCGGGTTTCATGCGGTTACGTAACGATCCCAAATGCACCCAAACACTATGCAACGCACCAAAACTTGAGTTTAGGGTCCAATGGAGTGGATTGGGTGCGTTCATTGTAAAAAATCCCGACGTGAATTCGTGGCACGTACTTTAGCATTAATTGCACAAGTTCACACTGTTTTGCACTGAGTTTCATGCAGTTACGAAACGATCCCAAATGCTCCCAAACACTATGCAGCGCACCAAAACATGAGTTTAGGGTCCAAAGTGGTGGATTGGGTGCGTTCATTGTGAAAAATCCCGATGGGACTTCGTGGCACGAACTTTTGCATTAATTGCACCAGTTCACACCGTTTTGCTCCTAGTTTTATGCAGTTATGAAATGATAATAGATGAACCCAAACACTATGAAACATACCAAAACATGACTTTAGGGTCCAATGGGGTGGATTGGATGCGATCGTTGCGAAAAATTCTGACGTGACTTCGTGGCACGAACTTTTGTATTAATTGCACCAGTTCACACCGTTTTCACCGAGTTTTATGAAGTTACGAAAACGATAATAGATGAACCCAAACACTATGAAACATACCAAAACATGACTTTAGGGTCCAATGGGGTGGATTGGGTGCGTTTGTTGCGAAAAATTCCGATGTGACTTCGTGGCACGAAATTTTGCATTAATTGCACCAGTTCACCCTATTTTGCATCGAGTTTCATGGAGTTACGAAATGATCCCAAATGCACCCAAACACTATACAACGCACCAAAACATGAGTTTAGGGTGCAATGGGGCGGATTGGGTGCGTTTGCTGCGAAAAATCCGAATGTGACTTCGTGGCACGAACTTTGGATTTAATTGCATCAGTTCAATCTGTTTTGCACCGAGTTTCATGCAGTTATGAAACGAGCCCAAATGCACCCAAACACTATGGAATGGACCAAAACATGAGTTTAGGGTCTAATGGAGTGGACTGGGTGCGTTCGTAGAGAAAAATCCCGGCGTGATTTCGTGGCATGAGCTTTCACATTAATTGCACTAGTTCACCCTGTTTTGCATCGAGTTTCATGCGGTTACGAAACGACCCCGATTGCGCCCAAACACTATGCAACGCACCAAAACATGAGTTTAGGGTCCAATGGAGTGGATTGGGTGCGTTCGTTGCAAAAAAATCCCTACGTGACTTCGTGGCACGTACTTTTGCATTAATTGCACAAGTTCACACTGTTTTGCACTAAGTTTCATGCAGTTACGAAACGATCCCAAATGCTCCCAAACAATATGCAGCGCACCAAAACATGAGTTTAGGGTCTAATGTGGTGGATTGGGTGCGTTCGTTATGAAAAATCCCGACGTGACTTCGTGGCACGAACTTTTGCATTAATTGCACCAGTTCACACCGTTTTGCACCGAGTTTTATGCAGTTACAAAACGATAATAGATGAACCCAAACACTATGAAACATACCAAAACATGAGTTTAGGGTCCAATGGGGTGGATTGGGTGCGTTCGTTGTGAAAAATCCCGACGTGACTTCGTTGCACAAACTTTTGCATTAATTGCACCAGTTCATACCGTTTTGCACCGAGTTTTATGCAGTTACGAAACGATAATAGATGAACCCAAACACAATGAAACATACCAAAACATGACTTCAAGGTCCAATGGGGTGGATTGGGTGCGTTCGTTGCGAAAAATTCTGACGAGACTTCGTGGCACGAACTTTTGCATTAATTGCACCAGTTCACCCTATTTTGCTTCGAGTTTCATGGAGTTACGAAATGATCCCAAATGCACCCAAACACTATACAACGCACCAAAACATGAGTTTAGGGTGCAATGGGGCGGATTGGGTGCGTTCGTTGTGAAAAATCCCGACGTGACTTCGTGGCACGAACTTTTGCATTAATTGCACCAGTTCACACCGTTTTGCACCGAGTTTTATGCAGTTACAAAACGATAATAGATGAACCCAAACACTATGAAACATACCAAAACATGAGTTTAGGGTCCAATGGGGTGGATTGGGTGCGTTCGTTGTGAAAAATCCCGACGTGACTTCGTTGCACAAACTTTTGCATTAATTGCACCAGTTCAGACCGTTTTGCACCGAGTTTTATGCAGTTACGAAACGATAATAGATGAACCCAAACACAATGAAACATACCAAAACATGACTTCAAGGTCCAATGGGGTGGATTGGGTGCGTTCGTTGTGAAAAATCCCGACGTGACTTCGTTGCACAAACTTTTACATTAATTGCACCAGTTCAGACCGTTTTGCACCGAGTTTTATGCAGTTACGAAATGATAATAGATGAACCCAAACACAATGAAACATACCAAAACATGACTTCAAGGTCCAATGGGGTGGATTGGGTGCGTTCGTTGCGAAAAATTCTGACGAGACTTCGTGGCACGAACTTTTGCATTAATTGCACCAGTTCACCCTATTTTGCTTCGAGTTTCATGGAGTTACGAAATGATCCCAAATGTACCCAAACACTATACAACGCACCAAAACATGAGTTTAGGGTCCAATGGGGCGGATTGGGTGCGTTCGTTGCGAAAAATCCGAACGTGACTTCGTGCCACGAACTTTTGATTTAATTGCACCAGTTCAATCTGTTTTGCACCGAGTTTCATGCAGTTATGAAACGATCCCAAATGCACCCAAACACTATGCAACGGACCAAAACATGAGTTTAGGGTCTAATGGGGTGCACTGGATGCGTTCGTAGAGAAAAATCCCGGCATGATTTCGTGGCACGAGCTTTCGCATTAATTGCACTAGTTCACCCTGTTTTGCATCGAGTTTCATGCGGTTACGAAACGATCCCAAATGCACCCAAACACTATGCAACGCACCAAAACTTGAGTTTAGGGTCCAATGGAGTGGATTGGGTGCGTTCATTGTAAAAAATCCCGACGTGACTTCGTGGCACATACTTTAGCATTAATTGCACAAGTTCACACTGTTTTGCACTGAGTTTCATGCAGTTACGAAATGATCCCAAATGCTCCCAAACACTATGCAGCGCACCAAAACATGAGTTTAGGGTCCAATGTGGTGGATTGGGTGCGTTCATTGTGAAAAATCCCGACGTGACTTCGTGGCACGAACTTTTGCATTAATTGCACCAGTTCACACCGTTTTGCTCCTAGTTTTATGCAGTTATGAAATGATAATAGATGAACCCAAACACTATGAAACATACCAAAACATGACTTTAGGGTCCAATGGGGTGGATTGGATGCGATCGTTGCGAAAAATTCTGACGTGACTTCGTGGCACGAACTTTTGTTTTAATTGCACCAGTTCACACCGTTTTCACCGAGTTTTATGCAGTTACGAAAATGATAATAGATGAACCCAAACACTATGAAACATACCAAAACATGACTTTAGGGTCCAATGGGGTGGATTGGGTGCGTTCGTTGCGAAAAATTCCGATGTGAGTTCGTGGCACGAAATTTTGCATTAATTGCACCAGTTCACCCTATTTTGCATCGAGTTTCATGGAGTTACGAAATGATCCCAAATGCACCCAAACACTATACAACGCACCAAAACATGAGTTTAGGGTGCAATGGGGCGGATTGGGTGCGTTTGCTGCGAAAAATCCGAACGTGACTTCGTGGCACGAACTTTGGATTTAGTTGCACCAGTTCAATCTGTTTTGCACCGAGTTTCATGCAGTTGTGAAACGAGCCCAAATGCACCCAAACACTATGGAATGGACCAAAACATGAGTTTAGGGTCTAATGGAGTGGACTGGGTGCGTTCGTAGAGAAAAATCCCGGCGTGATTTCGTGGCATGAGCTTTCGCATTAATTGCACTAGTTCACCCTGTTTTGCATCGAGTTTCATGCGGTTACGAAACGATCCCGATTGCGCCCAAACACTATGCAACGCACCAAAACATGAGCTTAGGGTCCAATGGAGTGGATTGGGTGCATTCGTTGCAAAAAATCCCTACGTGACTTCGTGGCACGTACTTTTGCATTAATTGCACAAGTTCACACTGTTTTGCACTGAGTTTCATGCAGTTACGAAACGATCCCAAATGCTCCCAAACACTATGCAGCGCACCAAAACATGAGTTTAGGGTCCAATGTGGTGGATTGGGTGCGTCCATTGTGAAAAATCCCGACGTGACTTCGTGGCACAAACTTTTGCATTAATTGCACCAGTTCACACCGTTTTGCTCATAGTTTTATGCAGTTATGAAATGATAATAGATGAACCCAAACACTATGAAACATACCAAAACATGACTTTAGGGTCCAATGGGGTGGATTGGATGCGATCGTTGCGAAAAATTCTGACGTGACTTCGTGGCACGAACTTTTGTTTTAATTGCACCAGTTCCCACCGTTTTCACCGAGTTTTATGCAGTTATGAAAACGATAATAGATGAACCCGAACACTATGAAACATACCAAAACATGACTTTAGGGTCCAATGGGGTGGATTGGGTGCGTTCGTTGCGAAAAATTCCGATGTGAGTTCATGGCACGAAATTTTGCATTAATTGCACTAGTTCACCCTATTTTGCATCGAGTTTCATGGAGTTACGAAATGATCCCAAATGCACCCAAACACTATACAACGCACCAAAACATGAGTTTAGGGTGCAATGGGGCGGATTGGGTGCGTTTGCTGCGAAAAATCCGAACGTGACTTCGTGGCACGAACTTTGGATTTAGTTGCACCAGTTCAATCTGTTTTGCACCGAGTTTCATGCAGTTATGAAACGAGCCCAAATGCACCCAAACACTATGGAATGGACCAAAACATGAGTTTAGGGTCTAATGGAGTGGACTGGGTGCGTTCGTAGAGAAAAATCCCGGCGTGATTTCGTGGCATGAGCTTTCGCATTAATTGCACTAGTTCACCCTGTTTTGCATCGAGTTTCATGCGGTTACGAAACGATCCCGATTGCGCCCAAACACTATGCAACGCACCAAAACATGAGCTTAGGGTCCAATGGAGTGGATTGGGTGCATTCGTTGCAAAAAATCCCTACGTGACTTCGTGGCACGTACTTTTGCATTAATTGCACAAGTTCACACTGTTTTGCACTGAGTTTCATGCAGTTACGAAACGATCCCAAATGCTCCCAAACACTATGCAGCGCACCAAAACATGAGTTTAGGGTCCAATGTGGTGGATTGGGTGCGTTCATTGTGAAAAATCCCGACGTGACTTCGTGGCACGAACTTTTGCATTAATTGCACCAGTTCACACCGTTTTGCTCCTAGTTTTATGCAGTTATGAAATGATAATAGATGAACCCAAACACTATGAAACATACCAAAACATGACTTTAGGGTCCAATGGGGTGGATTGGATGCGATCGTTGCGAAAAATTCTGACGTGACTTCGTGGCACGAACTTTTGTTTTAATTGCACCAGTTCACACCGTTTTCACCGAGTTTTATGCAGTTACGAAAATGATAATAGATGAACCCAAACACTATGAAACATACCAAAACATGACTTTAGGGTCCAATGGGGTGGATTGGGTGCGTTCGTTGCGAAAAATTCCGATGTGAGTTCGTGGCACGAAATTTTGCATTAATTGCACCAGTTCACCCTATTTTGCATCGAGTTTCATGGAGTTACGAAATGATCCCAAATGCACCCAAACACTATACAACGCACCAAAACATGAGTTTAGGGTGCAATGGGGCGGATTGGGTGCGTTTGCTGCGAAAAATCCGAACGTGACTTCGTGGCACGAACTTTGGATTTAGTTGCACCAGTTCAATCTGTTTTGCACCGAGTTTCATGCAGTTGTGAAACGAGCCCAAATGCACCCAAACACTATGGAATGGACCAAAACATGAGTTTAGGGTCTAATGGAGTGGACTGGGTGCGTTCGTAGAGAAAAATACCGGCGTGATTTCGTGGCATGAGCTTTCGCATTAATTGCACTAGTTCACCCTGTTTTGCATCGAGTTTCATGCGGTTACGAAACGATCCCGATTGCGCCCAAACACTATGCAACGCACCAAAACATGAGCTTAGGGTCCAATGGAGTGGATTGGGTGCATTCGTTGCAAAAAATCCCTACGTGACTTCGTGGCACGTACTTTTGCATTAATTGCACAAGTTCACACTGTTTTGCACTGAGTTTCATGCAGTTACGAAACGATCCCAAATGCTCCCAAACACTATGCAGCGCACCAAAACATGAGTTTAGGGTCCAATGTGGTGGATTGGGTGCGTCCATTGTGAAAAATCCCGACGTGACTTCGTGGCACAAACTTTTGCATTAATTGCACCAGTTCACACCGTTTTGCTCATAGTTTTATGCAGTTATGAAATGATAATAGATGAACCCAAACACTATGAAACATACCAAAACATGACTTTAGGGTCCAATGGGGTGGATTGGATGCGATCGTTGCGAAAAATTCTGACGTGACTTCGTGGCACGAACTTTTGTTTTAATTGCACCAGTTCCCACCGTTTTCACCGAGTTTTATGCAGTTATGAAAACGATAATAGATGAACCCGAACACTATGAAACATACCAAAACATGACTTTAGGGTCCAATGGGGTGGATTGGGTGCGTTCGTTGCGAAAAATTCCGATGTGAGTTCATGGCACGAAATTTTGCATTAATTGCACCAGTTCACCCTATTTTGCATCGAGTTTCATGGAGTTACGAAATGATCCCAAATGCACCCAAACACTATACAACGCACCAAAACATGAGTTTAGGGTGCAATGGGGCGGATTGGGTGCGTTTGCTGCGAAAAATCCGAACGTGACTTCGTGGCACGAACTTTGGATTTAGTTGCACCAGTTCAATCTGTTTTGCACCGAGTTTCATGCAGTTATGAAACGAGCCCAAATGCACCCAAACACTATGGAATGGACCAAAACATGAGTTTAGGGTCTAATGGAGTGGACTGGGTGCGTTCGTAGAGAAAAATCCCGGCGTGATTTCGTGGCATGAGCTTTCGCATTAATTGCACTAGTTCACCCTGTTTTGCATCGAGTTTCATGCGGTTACGAAACGATCCCGATTGCGCCCAAACACTATGCAACGCACCAAAACATGAGCTTAGGGTCCAATGGAGTGGATTGGGTGCATTCGTTGCAAAAAATCCCTACGTGACTTCGTGGCACGTACTTTTGCATTAATTGCACAAGTTCACACTGTTTTGCACTGAGTTTCATGCAGTTACGAAACGATCCCAAATGCTCCTAAACAATATGCAGCGCACCAAAACATGAGTTTAGGGTCTAATGTGGTGGATTGGGTGCGTTCGTTGTGAAAAATCCCGACGTGACTTCGTGGCACGAACTTTTGCATTAATTGCACCAGTTCACACCGTTTTGCACCGAGTTTTATGCAGTTACAAAACGATAATAGATGGACCCAAACACTATGAAACATACCAAAACATGACTTTAGGGTCCAATGGGGTGGATTGGGTGCGTTCGTTGTGAAAAATCCCGACGTGACTTCGTTGCACAAACTTTTGCATTAATTGCACCAGTTCAGACCGTTTTGCACCGAGTTTTATGCAGTTACGAAACGATAATAGATGAACCCAAACACTATAAAACATACCAAAACATGACTTTAGGGTCCAATGGAGTGGATTGGGTGCGTTCGTTGCAAAAAATTCCGACGTGACTTCGTGGCACGAAATTTTGCATTAATTGCACTAGTTCACCCTATTTTGCATCGAGTTTCATGGAGTGTCGAAATGGTCCCAATTGCACTCAAACACTATACAATGAACCAAAACATGAGTTTAGGGTCCAATGGGGCGGATTGCGTGCGTTCGTTGCGAAAAATCTGAACATGACTTCGTGGCACAAACTTTTGCATTAATTGCACCAGTTCAGACCGTTTTGCACCGAGTTTTATGCAGTTACGAAACGATAATAGATGAACCCAAACACTATAAAACATACAAAAACATGACTTTAGGGTCCAATGGAGTGGATTGGGTGCGTTCGTTGCGAAAAATTCCGACGTGACTTCGTGGCACGAAATTTTGCATTAATTGCACTAGTTCACCCTATTTTGCATCGAGTTTCATGGAGTTACGAAATGATCCCAAATGCACCCAAACACTATACAACGCACCAAAACATGAGTTTAGGGTCCAATGGGGCGGATAGGTGCATTCGTTGCGAAAAATCCGAACGTGACTTCGTGGCACGAACTTTTGATTTAATTGCACCAGTTCAATCTGTTTTGCACCGAGTTTCATGCAGTTATGAAACGATCCCAAATGCACCCAAACACTATTCAACGGACCAAAACATTAGTTTAGGGTCTAATGGGGTGGACTGGGTGCGTTCTTAGTGAAAAAACCCGTCGTGATTCGTGGCACGAGCTTTCGCATTAATTGCACTAGTTCACCCTGTTTTGCATCAAGTTTCATGCGGTTACGACGATCACGAATTTGCCCAAACACTATGCAACGCACCAAAACATGAGTTTAGGGTCCAATGGAGTGGATTGGGTGCGTTCGTTGCAAAAAATCCCTACGTGACTTCGTGGCACGTACTTTTGCATTAATTGCACCAGTTCACACTGTTTTGCACTGAGTTTCATGCAGTTACGAAACGATCACAAATGCTCCCAAACACTATGCAGCGCACCAAAACATGAGTTCAGGGTCCAATGTGTGGATTGGGTGCGTTCGTTGTGAAAAATCCCAACGTGACTTCGTGGCACGAACTTTTGCATTAATTGCACCAGTTCACACCGTTTTGCACCGAGTTTTATGCAGTTACGAAACGATAATAGATGAACCCAAACACTATGAAACATACCAAAACATGACTTTAAGGTCCAATGGGGTGGATTGGGTGCGTTCGTTGCGAAAAATTCTGACGAGACTTCGTGGCACGAACTTTTGCATTAATTGCACCAGTTCACCCTATTTTGCTTCGAGTTTCATGGAGTTACGAAATGATCCCAAATGTACCCAAACACTATACAACGCACCAAAACATGAGTTTAGGGTCCAATGGGACGGATTGGGTGCGTTCGTTGCGAAAAATCCGAACGTGACTTCGTGCCACGAACTTTTGATTTAATTGCACCAGTTCAATCTGTTTTGCACTGAGTTTCATGCAGTTATGAAACGATCCCAAATGCACCCAAACACTATGCAACGGACCAAAACATGAGTTTAGGGTCTAATGGGGTGCACTGGATGCGTTCGTAGAGAAAAATCCCGGCATGATTTCGTGGCACGAGCTTTCGCATTAATTGCACTAGTTCACCCTGTTTTGCATCGAGTTTCATGCGGTTACGAAACGATCCCAAATGCACCCAAACACTATGCAACGCACCAAAACTTGAGTTTAGGGTCCAATGGAGTGGATTGGGTGCGTTCATTGTAAAAAATCCCGACGTGACTTCGTGGCACATACTTTAGCATTAATTGCACAAGTTCACACTGTTTTGCACTGAGTTTCATGCAGTTACGAAACGATCCCAAATGCTCCCAAACACTATGCAGCGCACCAAAACATGAGTTTAGGGTCCAATGTGGTGGATTGGGTGCGTTCATTGTGAAAAATCCCGACGTGACTTCGTGGCACGAACTTTTGCATTAATTGCACCAGTTCACACCGTTTTGCTCCTAGTTTTATGCAGTTATGAAATGATAATAGATGAACCCAAACACTATGAAACATACCAAAACATGACTTTAGGGTCCAATGGGGTGGATTGGATGCGATCGTTGCGAAAAATTCTGACGTGACTTCGTGGCACGAACTTTTGTTTTAATTGCACCAGTTCACACCGTTTTCACCGAGTTTTATGCAGTTACGAAAACGATAATAGATGAACCCAAACACTATGAAACATACCAAAACATGACTTTAGGGTCCAATGGGCTGGATTGGGTGCGTTCGTTGCGAAAAATTCCGATGTGAGTTCGTGGCACGAAATTTTGCATTAATTGAACCAGTTCACCCTATTTTGCATCGAGTTTCATGGAGTTACGAAATGATCCCAAATGCGCCCAAACACTATACAACGCACCAAAACATGAGTTTACGGTGCAATGGGGCGGATTGGGTGCGTTTGCTGCGAAAAATCCGAACGTGACTTCGTGGCACGAACTTTGGATTTAGTTGCACCAGTTCACACCGTTTTGCACCGAGTTTCATGCAGTTACAAAACGATAATAGATGAACCCAAACACTATGAAACATACCAAAACATGACTTTAGGGTCCAATGGGATGGATTGGGTGCGTTCGTTGTGAAAAATCCCGACGTGACTTCGTTGTACAAACTTTTGCACTAATTGCACCAGTTCAGACCGTTTTGCACCGAGTTTTATGCAGTTACGAAACGATAATAGATGAACCCAAACACTATAAAACATACCAAAACATGACTTTAGGGTCCAATGGAGTGGATTGGGTGCGTTCGTTGCAAAAAATTCCGACGTGACTTCGTGGCACGAAATTTTGCATTAATTGCACTAGTTCACCCTATTTTGCATCGAGTTTCATGGAGTGTCGAAATGGTCCCAATTGCACTCAAACACTATACAACGAACCAAAACATGAGTTTAGGGTCCAATGGGGCGGATTGCGTGCGTTCGTTGCGAAAAATCTGAACGTGACTTCGTGGCACAAACTTTTGCATTAATTGCACCAGTTCAGACCGTTTTGCACCAAGTTTTATGCAGTTACGAAACGATAATAGATGAACCCAAACACTATAAAACATACCAAAACATGACTTTAGGGTCCAATGGAGTGGATTGGGTGCGTTCGTAGAGAAAAATCCCGGCGTGATTTCGTGGCATGAGCTTTCGCATTAATTGCGCTAGTTCACTCTGTTTTGCATCGAGTTTCACGCGGTTACGAAACGATCCCGATTGCGCCCAAACACTATGCAACGCACCAAAACATGAGTTTAGGGTCCAATGTGGTGTATTGGGTGCGTTCGTTGTGAAAAATCCCGATGTGACTTCGTGGCCCGAACTTTTGCATTAATTGCACCAGTTCACACCATTTTGCACCGAGTTTTATGCATTTACGAAACGATAATAGATGAACCCAAACACTATGAAACTTACCAAAACATGAGTTTAGGGTCCAATGGGGTGGATTGGGTGCGTTCGTTGCGAAAAATCCCGACGTGACTTCGTGGCACGAACTTTTGCATTAATTGCACCAGTTCACCCTATTTTGCATCGAGTTTCATGGAGTTACGAAATGATCCCAAATGTACCCAAACACTATACAACGCACCAAAACATGAGTTTAGGGTCCAATGGGGCGGATTGGGTGCATTCGTTGCGAAAAATCCGAACGTGACTTCGTGGCACGAACTTTTGATTTAATTGCACCAGTTCACTCTGTTTTGCACCGAGTTTCTTGCAGTTATGAAACGATCCCAAATGCACCCAAACACTATGCAACGGACCCAAACATGAGTTTAGTGTCTAATGGGGTGGACTGGTTGCTTTCGTAGAGAAAAATCCCGGTGTGATTTCGTGGCACGAGCTTTCGCATTAATTGCACTAGTTCACTCTGTTTTGCATCGAGTTTCACGCGGTTATGAAACGATGCCGAATGCACCCAAACACTATGCAACGCACCAAAACATGAGTTTAGGGTCCAATGGATTGGATTGGGTGCGTTCGTTGCAAAAAATCCCGACATGACTTCTTGGCACATACTTTTGCATTAATTGCACCAGTTCACACTGTTTTGCACTGAGTTTCATGCAGTTACGAAACGATCCCAAATGCTCCCAAACACTATGCAGCGCACCGAAACATGAGTTTAGGGTCCAATGGGGCGGATTGGGTGCGTTCGTTGCGAAAAATCCTAACGTGACTTCGTGGCACGAACTTTTGATTTAATTGCACCAGTTCACTCTGTTTTGCACCGAGTTTCTTGCAGTTATGAAATCATCCCAAATGCACCCAAACACTATGCAACGGACCAAAACATGAGTTTACGGTCTAATGGGGTGGACTGGTTGCGTTCGTAGAGAAAAATCCCGGTGTGATTTTGTGGCACGAGCTTTCGCATTAATTGCACTAGTTCACCCTGTTTTGCATCGACTTTCATGCGGTTACGAAACGACCCCGAATGCACCCATATTCTATGCAACGCACCAAAACATGAGTTTAGGGTCCAATGGGGCGGATTGGGTGCGTTCGTTGCGAAAAATCCGAACGTGACTTCGTGGCACGAACTTTTGATTTAATTGCACCAGTTCACTCTGTTTTGCACCGAGTTTCTTGCAGTTATGAAACGATCCCAAATGCACCCAAACACTATGCAACGGACCAAAACATGAGTTTAGTGTCTAATGGGGTGGACTGGTTGCTTTCGTAGAGAAAAATCCCGGTGTGATTTCGTGGCACGAGCTTTCGCATTAATTGCACTAGTTCACTCTGTTTTGCATCGACTTTCACGCGGTTATGAAACGATCCCGAATGCACCCAAACACTATGCAACGCACCAAAACATGAGTTCAGGGTCCAATGGATTGGATTGGGTGCGTTCGTTGCAAAAAATCCCGACATGACTTCTTGGCACATACTTTTGCATTAATTGCACCAGTTCACACTGTTTTGCACTGAGTTTCATGCAGTTACGAAACGATCCCAAATGCTCCCAAACACTATGCAGCGCACCAAAACATGAGTTTAGGGTCCAATGTGGTGGATTGGGTGCGTTCCTTGTGAAAAATCCCGACGTGACTTCGTGGCACGAACTTTTGCATTAATTGCACCAGTTCACACCGTTTTGCACCGAGTTTTATGCATTTACGAAACGATAATAGATGAACCCAAACACTATGAAACTTACCAAAACATGAGTTTAGGGTCCAATGGGGTGTATTGGGTGCGTTCGTTGCGAAAATCCCGACGTGACTTCGTGGCACGAAATTTTGCATTAATTGCACCAGTTCACCCTATTTTGCATCGAGTTTCATAGAGTTACGAAATGATCCCAAATGCACCCAAACACTATACAACGCACCAAAACATGAGTTTAGGGTCCAATGGGGCGGATTGGGTGCGTTCGTTGCGAAAAATCCGAACGTGACTTCGTGGCTCGAACTTTTGATTTAATTGCACCAGTTCACTCTATTTTGCACCGAGTTTCTTGCAGTTATGAAATCATCCCAAATGCACCCAAACACTATGCAACGGACCAAAACATGAGTTTAGGGTCTAATGGGGTGGACTGGGTGCGTTCTTAGTGAAAAATCCCGTCGTGATTTCGTGGCACGAGCTTTCGCATTAATTGCACTAGTTCACCCTATTTTGCATCGAGTTTCATGCGGTTACGACGATCACGAATGCGCCCAAACACTATGCAATGCACCAAAACATGAGTTTAGGGTCCAATGGAGTGGATTGGGTGCGTTCGTTGCAAAAAAATCCCTACGTGACTTCGTGGCACGTACTTTTGCATTAATTGCACCAGTTCACACTGTTTTGCACTGAGTTTCATGCAGTTACGAAACGATCCCAAATGCTCCCAAACACTATGCAGCGCACCAAAACATGAGTTTAGGGTCCAATGTGTGGATTGGGTGCGTTCATTGTGAAAAATCCCGACGTGACTTCGTGGCACGAACTTTTAAATTAATTGCACCAGTTCACACCGTTTTGCACCGAGTTTTATGCAGTTACGAAACGATAATAGATGAACCCAAACACTATGAAACATACCAAAACATGACTTTAGGGTCCAATGGGGTGGATTGGGTGCGTTCGTTCCGAAAAATTCTGACGTGACTTCGTGGCACGAACTTTTGCATTAATTGCACCAGTTCACCCTATTTTGCTTCGAGTTTCATGGAGTTACGAAATGATCCCAAATGTACCCAAACACTATACAACGCACCAAAACATGAGTTTAGGGTCCAATGGGAAGGATTGGGTGCGTTCGTTGCGAAAAATCCAAACGTGACTTCGTGGCACGAACTTTTGATTTAATTGCACCAGTTCAATCTGTTTTGCACCGAGTTTCGTGCAGATATGAAACAATCCCAAATGTACCCAAACACTATGCAACGGACCAAAACATGAGTTTAGGGTCTAATGGGGTCGACTGGGTGCGTTCGTAGAGAAAAATCCCGGCATGATTTCGTGGCACGAGCTTTCGCATTAATTGCACTAGTTCACCCTGTTTTGCATCGAGTTTCATGCGGTTACGAAACGATCCCAAATGCACCCAAGCACTATGCAACGCACCAAAACATGAGTTTAGTGTCCAATGGAGTGGATTGGGTGCGTGCATTGTAAAAAATCCCGATGTGACTTCGTGGCACGTACTTTTGCATTAATTACACAAGTTCACACTGTTTTGCACTGAGTTTCATGCAATTACGAAACGATCCCAAATGCTCCCAAACACTATGCAGCGCACCAAAACATGAGTTTAGGGTCCAATGTGGTGGATTGGGTGCGTTCATTGTGAAAAATCCTGACGTGACTTCGTGGCACGAACTTTTGCATTAATTGCACCAGTTCACACCGTTTTGCACCGAGTTTTATGCAGTTACGAAACGATAATAGATGAACCCAAACACTATGAAACATACCAAAACATGACTTTAGGGTCCAATGGGGTGGATTGGGTGCGTTCATTGCGAAAAATTCCGACATGACTTCGTGGCACGAAATTTTGCATTAATTGCACCAGTTCACCCTATTTTGCATCGAGTTTCATGTCGTTACGAAATGATCCCAAATGCACCCAAACACTATACAACTCACCAAAACCTGAGTTTAGGGTCCAATGGGGCGGATTTGGTGAGTTCGCTGCGAAAAATCCAAACGTGACTTCGTGGCACGAACTTTTGATTTAATTGCACTAGTTCAATCTGTTTTGCACCGAGTTTCATGCAGTTATGAAACAATCCCAAATGCACCCAAACACTATGCAACGGACCAAAACATGAGTTTAGGGTCTAATGGGGTGGACTGGGTGCGTTCGTAGAGAAAAATCCCGACGTGATTTCGTGGCACGAGCTTTCGCATTAATTGCACTAGTTCACCCTGTTTTGCATCGAGTTTCATGCGGTTACGAAACAATCCCGAATGCACCCAAACACTATGCAACGCACCAAAACATGAGTTTAGGGTCAAATGGAGTGGATTGGGTGCGTTCGTTGCAGAAAAACCTACGTGACTTCGTGGCACGTACTTTTGCATTAATTGCGCCAGTTCACAATATTTTGCACTGAGTTTCATGCAATTACGAAACGATCCCAAATGCTCCCAAACACTATGCGGCGCACCAAAACATGAGTTTAGGGTCAAATGTGGTGTATTGGGTGCATTCGTTGTGAAAAATCCCGACGTGACATCGTGGCCCGAACTTTTGCATTAATTGCACCAGTTCACACCATTTTGCACCGAGTTTTATGCATTTACGAAACGATAATAGATGAACCCAAACACTATGAAACTTACCAAAACATGAGTTTAGGGTCCAATGGGATGGATTGGGTGCGTTCGTTGCGAAAAATCCCGACGTGACTTCGTGGCACGAACTTTTGCATTAATTGCACCAGTTCACCCTATTTTGCATTGAGTTTCATGGAGTTACAAAATGATCCCAAATGCACCCAAACACTATACAACGCACCAAACCATGAGTTTAGGGTCCAATGGGGCGGATTGGGTGCGTTCGTTGCGAAAAATCCGAATGTGACTTCGTGGCACGAACTTTTGATTTAATTGCACCAGTTCACTCTGTTTTGCACCGAGTTTCTTGCAGTTATGAAACGATCCCAAATGCACCCAAACACTCTGCAACGGACCAAAACATGAGTTTAGTGTCTAATGGGGTGGACTGGTTGCGTTCGTAGAGAAAAATCCCGGCATGATTTCGTGGCACGAGCTTTCGCATTAATTGCACTAGTTCACCCTGTTTTGCATCGAGTTTCATGCGGTTGCGAAACGATCCCGAATGCACCCAAACACTATGCAGCGCACCAAAACATGAGTTTAGGGTCCAATGGATTGGATTGGGTGCGTTCGTTGCAAAAAATCCCGACATGACTTCGTGGCACATACTTTTGCATTTATTGCACCAGTTCACACTGTTTTGCACTGAGTTTCATGCAGTTACGAAACGATCCCAAATGCTCCCAAACACTATGCAGCACACCAAAACATGAGTTTAGGGTCCAATGTGGTGGATTGGGTGCGTTCATTGTGAAAAATCCTGACGTGACTTCGTGGCACGAACTTTTGCATTAATTGCACCAGTTCACACCGTTTTGCACCGAGTTTTATGCAGTTATGAAACGATAATAGATGAACCCAAACACTATGAAACATACCAAAACATGACTTTAGGGTCCAATGGGGTGGAATGGGTGCGTTCATTGCGAAAAATTCCGACGTGACTTCGTGGCACGAAATTTTGCATTAATTGCACCAGTTCACCCTATTTTGCATCGAGTTTCATGGAGTTACGAAATGATCCCAAATGCACCAAAACACTATACAACGCACCAAAACATGAGTTTAGGGTCCAATGGGGCGGATTTGGTGAGTTCGCTGCGAAAAATCCGAACGTGACTTCGTGGCACGAACTTTTGATTTAATTGCACTAGTTCACTCTGTTTTGCACAGAGTTTCATGCAGTTATGAAACGATCCCAAATGCACCCAAACACTATGCAACGGACCAAAACATGAGTTTAGGGTCTAATGGGGTGGACTGGGTGCGTTCGTAGAGAAAAATCCCGACGTGATTTCGTGGCACGAGCTTTCGCATTAATTGCACTAGTTCACCCTGTTTTGCATCGAGTTTCATGCGGTTACGAAACAATCCCGAATGCACCCAAACACTATGCAACACACCAAAACATGAGTTTAGGGTCAAATGGAGTGAATTTGGGTGCGTTCGTTGCAGAAAAACCTACGTGACTTCGTGGCACGTACTTTTGCATTAATTGCACCAGTTCACAATATTTTGCACTGAGTTTTATGCAATTACGAAACGATCCCAAATGCTCCCAAACACTATGCGGCGCACCAAAACATGAGTTTAGGGTCAAATGTGGTGTATTGGGTGCATTCGTTGTGAAAAATCCCGACGTGACATCGTGGCCCGAACTTTTGCATTAATTGCACCAGTTCACACCATTTTGCACCGAGTTTTATGCATTTACGAAACGATAATAGATGAACCCAAACACTATGAAACTTACCAAAACATGAGTTTAGGGTCCAATGGGATGGATTGGGTGCGTTCGTTGCAAAAAATCCCGACGTGACTTCGTGGCACGAACTTTTGCATTAATTGCACCAGTTCACCCTATTTTGCATCGAGTTTCATGGAGTTACGAAATGATCCCAAATGCACCCAAACACTATACAACGCACCAAACCATGAGTTTAGGGTCCAATGGGGCGGATTGGGTGCATTCGTTGCGAAAAATCCGAATGTGACTTCGGGGCACGAACTTTTGATTTAATTGCACCAGTTCACTCTGTTTTGCACCGAGTTTCTTGCAGTTATGAAACGATCCCAAATGCACCCAAACACTCTGCAATGGACCAAAACATGAGTTTAGTGTCTAATGGGGTGGACTGGTTGCGTTCGTAGAGAAAAATCCCGGTGTGATTTCGTGGCACGAGCTTTCGCATTAATTGCACTAGTTCACTCTGTTTTGCATTGAGTTTCATGCGGTTATGAAACGATCCCGAATGCACCCAAACACTATGCAATGCACCAAAACATGAGTTTAGGGTCCAATGGATTGGATTGGGTGCGTTCGTTGCAAAAAATCCCGACATGACTTCGTGGCACATACTTTTGCATTTATTGCACCAGTTCACACTGTTTTGCACTGAGTTTCATGCAGTTACGAAACGATCCCAAATGCTCCCAAACACTATGCAGCACACCAAAACATGAGTTTAGGGTCCAATGTGGTGGATTGGGTGCGTTCGTTGTGAAAAATACCGACGTGACTTTGTGGCACGAACTTTTGCATTAATTGCACCAGTTCACACCGTTTTGCACCGAGTTTTATGCAGTTACGAAACGATAATAGATGAACCCAAACACTATGAAACATACCAAAACATGACTTTAGGGTCCAATGGGGTGGATTGGGTGCGTTCGTTCCGAAAAATTCTGACGTGACTTCGTGGCACGAACTTTTGAATTAATTGCACCAGTTCACCCTATTTTGCTTCGAGTTTCATGGAGTTACGAAATGATCCCAAATGTACCCAAACACTATACAACGCACCAAAACATGAGTTTAGGGTCCAATGGGAAGGATTGGGTGCGTTCGTTGCGAAAAATCCGAACGTGACTTCATGGCACGAACTTTTGATTTAATTGCACCAGTTCAATCTGTTTTGCACCGAGTTTCATGCAGATATGAAACAATCCCAAATGCACCCAAACACTACGGAATGGACCAAAACATGAGTTTAGGGTCTAATGGGGTGGACTGGGTGCGTTCGTAGAGAAGAATCCCGACGTGATTTCGTGGCACGAGCTTTCGCATTAATTGCCCTTGTTCACCCTGTTTTGCATCGAGTTTCATGCGGTTACGAAACAATCCCGAATGCACCCAAACACTATGCAACGCACCAAAACATGAGTTTAGGGTCAAATGGAGTGGATTGGGTGCGTTTGTTGCAGAAAAACCTACGTGACTTCGTGGCACGTACTTTTGCATTAATTGCACCAGTTCACAATGTTTTGCACTGAGTTTCATGCAATTACGAAACGATCCCAAATGCTCCCAAACACTATGTAGCGCACCAAAACATGAGTTTAGGGTCAAATGTGGTGTATTGGGTGCATTCGTTGTGAAAAATCCCGACGTGACATCGTGGCCCGAACTTTTGCATTAATTGCACCAGTTCACACCGTTTTGCACCAAGTTTTATGCAGTTACGAAACGATAATAGATGAACCCAAACACTATGAAACTTACCAAAACATGAGTTTAGGGTCTAATGGGGTGGATTGGGTGCATTCGTTGCAAAAAATCTCTACGTGACTTCATTGCACGAACTTTTGCATTAATTGCACCAGTTCACCCTATTTTGCATCGAGTTTCATGGAGTTACGAAATGATCCCAAATGCACCCAAACACTATACAACGCACCAAACCATGAGTTTAGGGTCCAATGGGGCGGATTGGGTGCGTTCGTCGCGAAAAATCCGAATGTGACTTCGTGGCACGAACTTTTGATTTAATTGCACCAGTTCACTCTGTTTTGCACCGAGTTTCTTGCAGTTATGAAACGATCCCAAATGCACACAAACACTATGCAACGGACCAAAACATGAGTTTAGGGTCTAATGGGGTGGACTGGGTGCGTTCGTAGAGAAAAATCCCGGTGTGATTTCGTGGCACGAGCTTTCGCATTAATTGCACTAGTTCACCCTGTTTTGCATCGAGTTTCATGCGGTTACGAAACGATCCCGAATGCACCCAAACACTATGCAACGCACCAAAACATGAGTTTAGGGTCCAATGGAGTGGATTGGGTGCGTTCGTTGCAAAAAATCCCGACGTGACTTCGTGGCACATACTTTTGCATTAATTGCACCAATTCACACTATTTTGCACTGAGTTTCATGCAGTTACGAAACAATCCCAAATGCTCCCAAACACTATGCATCGCACCAAAACATGAGTTTAGGGTCCAATGTGGTGGATTGGGTGCGTTCATTGTGAAAAATCCCGACGTGACTTCGTGGCACGAACTTTTGCATTATTTGCACCAGTTCACACTGTTTTGCACCGAGTTTTATGCAGTTACGAAACGATAATAGATGAACCCAAACACTATGAAACATACGAAAACATGACTTTAGGGTACAATGGGGTGGATTGGGTGCGTTCGTTGCGAAAAATTCCGACGTGACTTCGTGGCATGAAATTTTGCATTAATTGCACCAGTTCACCCTATTTTGCATCGAGTTTCATGGAGTTACGAAATGATCCCAAATGCACCCAAACACTATACAACGCACCAAAACATGAGTCTAGGGTCCAATGGGGCGGATTGGGTGCGTTCGCTGCGAAAAATCCGAATGTGACTTCGTGGCACGAACTTTTGATTTATTTGCACTAGTTCAATCTGTTTTGCACCGAGTTTCATGCAGTTATGAAATGATCCCAAATGCACCCAAACACTATGCAACGGACCAAAACACGAGTTTAGGGTCTAATGGGGTGGACTGGGTGCGTTCGTAGAGAAAAATCCCGACGTGATTTCATGGCACGAGCTTTCGCATTAATTGCACTGGTTCACCCTGTTTTGCATCGAGTTTCATGCGGTTACGAAACGATCCCGAATGCGCCCAAACACTATGCAACGCACCAAAACATGAGTTTAGGGTCCAATGGAGTGGATTGGGTGCGTTCGTTGCAAAAAATCCCTACGTGACTTCGTGGCACGTACTTTTGCATTAATTGCACCAGTTCACACTGTTTTGCACTGAGTTTCATGCGGTTACGAAACGATCCCGAATGCGCCCAAACACTATGCAACGCACCAAAACATGAGTTTAGGGTCCAATGAAGTGGATTGGGTGCGTTCGTTGCAAAAAATCCCTACGTGACTTCGTGGCACGTACTTTTGCATTAATTGCACCAGTTCACACTGTTTTGCACTGAGTTTCATGCGGTTACGAAACGATCCCGAATGCGCCCGAACACTATGCAACGCGCCAAAACATGAGTTTAGGGTCCAATGAAGTGGATTGGGTGCGTTCTTTGTGAAAAATCCCGACATGACTTCGTGGCCTGAACTTTTGCATTAATTGCACCAGTTCACACCGTTTTGCACCGAGTTTTATGCATTTACGAAATGATAATAGATGAACCCAAACACTATGAAACATACCAAAACATGACTTTAGGGTCCAATGGGGTGGATTGGGTGCGTTCGTTGCGAAAAATTCCGACGTGACTTCGTGGCATGAAATTTTGCATTAATTGCACCAGTTCACCCTATTTTGCATCGAGTTTCATGGAGTTACGAAATGATCCCAAATGCACCCAAACACTATACAACACACCAAAACATGAGTTTAGGGTCCAATGGGGCGGATTGGGTGCGTTCGTTGCGAAAAATCCGAACGTGACTTCGTGGCACGAACTTTTGATTTAATTGCACCAGTTCACTCTGTTTTGCACCGAGTTTCTGGCAGTTATGAAACGATCCCAAATGCACCCAAACACTATGCAACGGACCAAAACATGAGTTTTGTGTCTAAAGGGGTGGACTGGTTGCGTTCGTAGAGAAAAATCCCGGTGTGATTTCGTGGCATGAGCTTTCGCATTAATTGCACTAGTTCACCCTGTTTTGCATCGAGTTTCATGCGGTTATGAAACGATCCCGAATGCACCCAAACACTATGCAACGCACGAAAACATGAGTTTAGGGTCCAATGGATTGGATTGGGTGCGTTCGTTGCAAAAAATCCCGACGTGACTTCTTGGCACATACTTTTGCATTAATTGCACCAGTTCACAATATTTTGCACTGAATTTCATGCAGTTACAAAACAATCCCAAATGCTCCCAAACACTATGCAGCGCACCAAAACATGAGTTTAGGTTCCAATGTGGTGTATTGGGTGCGTTCATTGTGAAAAATCACGACGTGACTTCGTGGCCCGAGCTTTTGCATTAATTGCACCAGTTCACACCGTTTTGCACCGAGTTTTATGCATTTACGAAACGATAATAGATGAACCCAAACACTATGAAACTTACCAAAACATGAGTTTAGGGTCCAATGGGGTGGATTGGGTGCGTTCGTTGTGTAAAATCCCGACGTGACTTCGTGGCACAAACTTTTGCATTAATTGCACCAGTTCACCCTATTTTGCATCGAGTTTCATGGAGTTACGAAATGATCCCAAATGCACCCAAACACTATACAACGCACCAAAACATGAGTTTAGGGTGCAATGGGGCGGATTGGGTGCGTTCGTTGCGAAAAATCCGAACGTGACTTCGTGGCACGAACTTTTGATTTAATTGCACCAGTTCACTCTGTTTTGCACCGAGTTTCTTGCAGTTATAAAACGATCCCAAATGCACCCAAACACTATGCAACGGACCAAAACATGAGTTTAGGGTCTAATGGGGTGGACTGGTTGCGTTCGTACAGAAAAATCCCGGTGTGATTTCGTGGCACGAGCTTTCGCATTAATTGCACTAGTTCACCCAGTTTTGCATCGAGTTTCATGCGGTTACGAAACGATCCCGAATGCACCCAAACACTATGCAACGCACCAAAACATGAGTTTAGGGTCCAATGGAGTGGATTGGGTGCGTTCGTTGCAAAAAATCCCGACGTGACTTCGTGGCACATACTTTTGCATTAATTGCACCAGTTCACACTATTTTGCACTGAGTTTCATGCAGTTACGAAACAATCACAAATGCTCCCAAACACTATGCATCGCACCAAAACATGAGTTTAGGGTCCAATGTGTGGATTGGGTGTGTTCGTTGTGAAAAATCCCGACGTGACTTCGTGGCACGAACTTTTGCATTAATTGCACCAGTTCATACCGTTTTGCACCGAGTTTTATGCAGTTACGAAACAATAATAGATGAACCCAAACACTATGAAACATACCAAAACATGACTTTAGGGTCCAATGGGGTGGATTGGGTGCGTTCGTTGCGAAAAATTCCGACGTGACTTCGTGGCATGAAATTTTGCATTAATTGCACTAGTTCACCCTATTTTGCATTGAGTTTCATGGAGTTACGAAATGATCCCAAATGCACCCAAACACTATGCAACGCACGAAAACATGAGTTTAGGGTCCAATGGATTGGATTGGGTGCGTTCGTTGCAAAAAATCCCGACGTGACTTCTTGGCACATACTTTTGCATTAATTGCACCAGTTCACAATATTTTGCACTGAATTTCATGCAGTTACAAAACAATCCCAAATGCTCCCAAACACTATGCAGCGCACCAAAACATGAGTTTAGGTTCCAATGTGGTGTATTGGGTGCGTTCATTGTGAAAAATCACGACGTGACTTCGTGGCCCGAGCTTTTGCATTAATTGCACCAGTTCACACCGTTTTGCACCGAGTTTTATGCATTTACGAAACGATAATAGATGAACCCAAACACTATGAAACTTACCAAAACATGAGTTTAGGGTCCAATGGGGTGGATTGGGTGCGTTCGTTGTGTAAAATCCCGACGTGACTTCGTGGCACAAACTTTTGCATTAATTGCACCAGTTCACCCTATTTTGCATCGAGTTTCATGGAGTTACGAAATGATCCCAAATGCACCCAAACACTATACAACGCACCAAAACATGAGTTTAGGGTGCAATGGGGCGGATTGGGTGCGTTCGTTGCGAAAAATCCGAACGTGACTTCGTGGCACGAACTTTTGATTTAATTGCACCAGTTCACTCTGTTTTGCACCGAGTTTCTTGCAGTTATAAAACGATCCCAAATGCACCCAAACACTATGCAACGGACCAAAACATGAGTTTAGGGTCTAATGGGGTGGACTGGTTGCGTTCGTAGAGAAAAATCCCGGTGTGATTTCGTGGCACGAGCTTTCGCATTAATTGCACTAGTTCACCCAGTTTTGCATCGAGTTTCATGCGGTTACGAAACGATCCCGAATGCACCCAAACACTATGCAACGCACCAAAACATGAGTTTAGGGTCCAATGGAGTGGATTGGGTGCGTTCGTTGCAAAAAATCCCGACGTGACTTCGTGGCACATACTTTTGCATTAATTGCACCAGTTCACACTATTTTGCACTGAGTTTCATGCAGTTACGAAACAATCCCAAATGCTCCCAAACACTATGCATCGCACCAAAACATGAGTTTAGGGTCCAATGTGTGGATTGGGTGCGTTCGTTGTGAAAAATCCCGACGTGACTTCGTGGCACGAACTTTTGCATTAATTGCACCAGTTCACACCGTTTTGCACCGAGTTTTATGCAGTTACGAAACAATAATAGATGAACCCAAACACTATGAAACATACCAAAACATGAGTTTAGGGTCCAATGGGGTGGATTGGGTGCGTTCGTTGCGAAAAATTCCGACGTGACTTCGTGGCATGAAATTTTGCATTAATTGCACCAGTTCACCCTATTTTGCATTGAGTTTCATGGAGTTACGAAATGATCCCAAATGCACCCAAACACTATACAACGCACCAAAACATGAGTTTAGGGTCCAATGGGGCGGATTGGGTGCCTTCGTTGCGAAAAATCCGAACGTGACTTCGTGGCACGAACTTTTGATTTAATTGCACCAGTTCACTCTGTTTTGCACCGAGTTTCTTGTAGTTATGAAACGATCCCAAATGCACCCAAACACTATGCAACGGACCAAAACATGAGTTTAGGGTCTAATGGGGTGGACTGGTTGCGTTCGTAGAGAAAAATCCCGGTGTGATTTCGTGGCACGAGCTTTCGCATTAATTGCACTAGTTCACCCTGTTTTGCATCGAGTTTCATGCGGTTACGAAACGATCCCGAATGCACCCAAACACTATGCAACGCACCAAAACATGAGTTTAGGGTCCAATGGAGTGGATTGGGTGCGTTCGTTGCAAAAAATCCCGACGTGACTTCGTGGCACATACTTTTGCATTAATTGCACCAGTTCACACTATTTTGCACTGAGTTTCATGCAGTTACGAAACAATCCCAAATGCTCCCAAACACTATGCATCGCACCAAAACATGAGTTTAGGGTCCAATGTGTGGATTGGGTGCGTTCGTTGTGAAAAATCCCGACGTGACTTCGTGGCACGAACTTTTGCATTAATTGCACCAGTTCACACCGTTTTGCACCGAGTTTTATGCAGTTACGAAACAATAATAGATGAACCCAAACACTATGAAACATACCAAAACATGAGTTTAGGGTCCAATGGGGTGGATTGGGTGCGTTCGTTGCGAAAAATTCCGACGTGACTTCGTGGCATGAAATTTTGCATTAATTGCACCAGTTCACCCTATTTTGCATTGAGTTTCATGGAGTTACGAAATGATCCCAAATGCACCCAAACACTATACAACGCACCAAAACATGAGTTTAGGGTCCAATGGGGCGGATTGGGTGCCTTCGTTGCGAAAAATCCGAACGTGACTTCGTGGCACGAACTTTTGATTTAATTGCACCAGTTCACTCTGTTTTGCACCGAGTTTCTTGTAGTTATGAAACGATCCCAAATGCACCCAAACACTATGCAACGGACCAAAACATGAGTTTAGGGTCTAATGGGGTGGACTGGTTGCGTTCGTAGAGAAAAATCCCGGTGTGATTTCGTGGCACGAGCTTTCGCATTAATTGCACTAGTTCACCCTGTTTTGCATCGAGTTTCATGCGGTTACGAAACGATCCCGAATGCACCCAAACACTATGCAACGCACCAAAACATGAGTTTAGGGTCCAATGGAGTGGATTGGGTGCGTTCGTTGCAAAAAATCCCGACGTGACTTCGTGGCACATACTTTTGCATTAATTGCACCAGTTCACACTATTTTGCACTGAGTTTCATGCAGTTACGAAACAATCACAAATGCTCCCAAACACTATGCATCGCACCAAAACATGAGTTTAGGGTCCAATGTGTGGATTGGGTGTGTTCGTTGTGAAAAATCCCGACGTGACTTCGTGGCACGAACTTTTGCATTAATTGCACCAGTTCACACCGTTTTGCACCGAGTTTTATGCAGTTACGAAACAATAATAGATGAACCCAAACACTATGAAACATACCAAAACATGACTTTAGGGTCCAATGGGGTGGATTGGGTGCGTTCGTTGCGAAAAATTCCGACGTGACTTCGTGGCATGAAATTTTGCATTAATTGCACTAGTTCACCCTATTTTGCATTGAGTTTCATGGAGTTACGAAATGATCCCAAATGCACCCAAACACTATGCAACGCACGAAAACATGAGTTTAGGGTCCAATGGATTGGATTGGGTGCGTTCGTTGCAAAAAATCCCGACGTGACTTCTTGGCACATACTTTTGCATTAATTGCACCAGTTCACAATATTTTGCACTGAATTTCATGCAGTTACAAAACAATCCCAAATGCTCCCAAACACTATGCAGCGCACCAAAACATGAGTTTAGGTTCCAATGTGGTGTATTGGGTGCGTTCATTGTGAAAAATCACGACGTGACTTCGTGGCCCGAGCTTTTGCATTAATTGCACCAGTTCACACCGTTTTGCACCGAGTTTTATGCATTTACGAAACGATAATAGATGAACCCAAACACTATGAAACTTACCAAAACATGAGTTTAGGGTCCAATGGGGTGGATTGGGTGCGTTCGTTGTGTAAAATCCCGACGTGACTTCGTGGCACAAACTTTTGCATTAATTGCACCAGTTCACCCTATTTTGCATCGAGTTTCATGGAGTTACGAAATGATCCCAAATGCACCCAAACACTATACAACGCACCAAAACATGAGTTTAGGGTGCAATGGGGCGGATTGGGTGCGTTCGTGCGAAAAATCCGAACGTGACTTCGTGGCACGAACTTTTGCATTAATTGCACCAGTTCACCGTTTTGCACCGAGTTTCATGCAGTTATAAACGATCCCAAACCAAACACTATGCAACGGACCAAACATGAGTTTAGGGTCCAATGGGTGGATGGGTGCGTTCGTAAAAAAATCCCGACGTGACTTCGTGGCACATACTTTGCATTAATTGCACCAGTTCACACTATTTGCACTGAGTTTCATGCAGTTACGAAACAATCACAATGCTCCCAAACACTATGCATCGCACCAAAACATGATTTTAGGGTCCAATGAGTGGATTGGGTGTGTTCGTTGTGAAAAATCCGACGTGACTTCGTGGCACGAACTTTTGCATTAATTGCACCAGTTCACACCGTTTTTGCACCGAGTTTTATGCAGTTACGAAACAATAATAGATGCCCCAAACACTATGAAACATACCAAAACATGATTTAGGGTCCAATGGGGTGGATTGGGTGCGTTCGTTGCGAAAAATTCCGACGTGACTTCGTGGCATGAAATTTTGCATTAATTGCACTAGTTCACCCTATTTTGCATTGAGTTTCATGGAGTTACGAAATGATCCCAAATGCACCCAAACACTATGCAACGCACGAAAACATGAGTTTAGGGTCCAATGGATTGGATTGGGTGCGTTCGTTGCAAAAAATCCCGACGTGACTTCTTGGCACATACTTTTGCATTAATTGCACCAGTTCACAATATTTTGCACTGAATTTCATGCAGTTACAAAACAATCCCAAATGCTCCCAAACACTATGCAGCGCACCAAAACATGAGTTTAGGTTCCAATGTGGTGTATTGGGTGCGTTCATTGTGAAAAATCACGACGTGACTTCGTGGCCCGAGCTTTTGCATTAATTGCACCAGTTCACACCGTTTTGCACCGAGTTTTATGCATTTACGAAACGATAATAGATGAACCCAAACACTATGAAACTTACCAAAACATGAGTTTAGGGTCCAATGGGGTGGATTGGGTGCGTTCGTTGTGTAAAATCCCGACGTGACTTCGTGGCACAAACTTTTGCATTAATTGCACCAGTTCACCCTATTTTGCATCGAGTTTCATGGAGTTACGAAATGATCCCAAATGCACCCAAACACTATACAACGCACCAAAACATGAGTTTAGGGTGCAATGGGGCGGATTGGGTGCGTTCGTTGCGAAAAATCCGAACGTGACTTCGTGGCACGAACTTTTGATTTAATTGCACCAGTTCACTCTGTTTTGCACCGAGTTTCTTGCAGTTATAAAACGATCCCAAATGCACCCAAACACTATGCAACGGACCAAAACATGAGTTTAGGGTCTAATGGGGTGGACTGGTTGCGTTCGTAGAGAAAAATCCCGGTGTGATTTCGTGGCACGAGCTTTCGCATTAATTGCACTAGTTCACCCATGTTTTGCATCGAGTTTCATGCGGTTACGAAACGATCCCGAATGCACCCAAACACTATGCAACGCACCAAAACATGAGTTTAGGGTCCAATGGAGTGGATTGGGTGCGTTCGTTGCAAAAAATCCCGACGTGACTTCGTGGCACATACTTTTGCATTAATTGCACCAGTTCACACTATTTTGCACTGAGTTTCATGCAGTTACGAAACAATCACAAATGCTCCCAAACACTATGCATCGCACCAAAACATGAGTTTAGGGTCCAATGTGTGGATTGGGTGTGTTCGTTGTGAAAAATCCCGACGTGACTTCGTGGCACGAACTTTTGCATTAATTGCACCAGTTCACACCGTTTTGCACCGAGTTTTATGCAGTTACGAAACAATAATAGATGAACCCAAACACTATGAAACATACCAAAACATGACTTTAGGGTCCAATGGGGTGGATTGGGTGCGTTCGTTGCGAAAAATTCCGACGTGACTTCGTGGCATGAAATTTTGCATTAATTGCACTAGTTCACCCTATTTTGCATTGAGTTTCATGGAGTTACGAAATGATCCCAAATGCACCCAAACACTATGCAACGCACGAAAACATGAGTTTAGGGTCCAATGGATTGGATTGGGTGCGTTCGTTGCAAAAAATCCCGACGTGACTTCTTGGCACATACTTTTGCATTAATTGCACCAGTTCACAATATTTTGCACTGAATTTCATGCAGTTACAAAACAATCCCAAATGCTCCCAAACACTATGCAGCGCACCAAAACATGAGTTTAGGTTCCAATGTGGTGTATTGGGTGCGTTCATTGTGAAAAATCACGACGTGACTTCGTGGCCCGAGCTTTTGCATTAATTGCACCAGTTCACACCGTTTTGCACCGAGTTTTATGCATTTACGAAACGATAATAGATGAACCCAAACACTATGAAACTTACCAAAACATGAGTTTAGGGTCCAATGGGGTGGATTGGGTGCGTTCGTTGTGTAAAATCCCGACGTGACTTCGTGGCACAAACTTTTGCATTAATTGCACCAGTTCACCCTATTTTGCATCGAGTTTCATGGAGTTACGAAATGATCCCAAATGCACCCAAACACTATACAACGCACCAAAACATGAGTTTAGGGTCCAATGGGGCGGATTGGGTGCGTTCGTTGCGAAAAATCCGAACGTGACTTCGTGGCACGAACTTTTGATTTAATTGCACCAGTTCACTCTGTTTTGCACCGAGTTTCTTGCAGTTATGAAACGATCCCAAATGCACCCAAACACTATGCAACGGACCAAAACATGAGTTTAGGGTCTAATGGGGTGGACTGGTTGCGTTCGTAGAGAAAAATCCCGGTGTGATTTCGTGGCACGAGCTTTCGCATTAATTGCACTAGTTCACCCATGTTTTGCATCGAGTTTCATGCGGTTACGAAACGATCCCGAATGCACCCAAACACTATGCAACGCACCAAAACATGAGTTTAGGGTCCAATGGAGTGGATTGGGTGCGTTCGTTGCAAAAAATCCCGACGTGACTTCGTGGCACATACTTTTGCATTAATTGCACCAGTTCACACTATTTTGCACTGAGTTTCATGCAGTTACGAAACAATCCCAAATGCTCCCAAACACTATGCATCGCACCAAAACATGAGTTTAGGGTCCAATGTGTGGATTGGGTGCGTTCGTTGTGAAAAATCCCGACGTGACTTCGTGGCACGAACTTTTGCATTAATTGCACCAGTTCACACCGTTTTGCACCGAGTTTTATGCAGTTACGAAACAATAATAGATGAACCCAAACACTATGAAACATACCAAAACATGACTTTAGGGTCCAATGGGGTGGATTGGGTGCGTTCGTTGCGAAAAATTCCGACGTGACTTCGTGGCATGAAATTTTGCATTAATTGCACCAGTTCACCCTATTTTGCATTGAGTTTCATGGAGTTACGAAATGATCCCAAATGCACCCAAACACTATACAACGCACCAAAACATGAGTTTAGGGTCCAATGGGGCGGATTGGGTGCCTTCGTTGCGAAAAATCCGAACGTGACTTCGTGGCACGAACTTTTGATTTAATTGCACCAGTTCACTCTGTTTTGCACCGAGTTTCTTGTAGTTATGAAACGATCCCAAATGCACCCAAACACTATGCAACGGACCAAAACATGAGTTTAGGGTCTAATGGGGTGGACTGGTTGCGTTCGTAGAGAAAAATCCCGGTGTGATTTCGTGGCACGAGCTTTCGCATTAATTGCACTAGTTCACCCTGTTTTGCATCGAGTTTCATGCGGTTACGAAACGATCCCGAATGCACCCAAACACTATGCAACGCACCAAAACATGAGTTTAGGGTCCAATGGAGTGGATTGGGTGCGTTCGTTGCAAAAAATCCCGACGTGACTTCGTGGCACATACTTTTGCATTAATTGCACCAGTTCACACTATTTTGCACTGAGTTTCATGCAGTTACGAAACAATCCCAAATGCTCCCAAACACTATGCATCGCACCAAAACATGAGTTTAGGGTCCAATGTGTGGATTGGGTGCGTTCGTTGTGAAAAATCCCGACGTGACTTCGTGGCACGAACTTTTGCATTAATTGCACCAGTTCACACCGTTTTGCACCGAGTTTTATGCAGTTACGAAACAATAATAGATGAACCCAAACACTATGAAACATACCAAAACATGACTTTAGGGTCCAATGGGGTGGATTGGGTGCGTTCGTTGCGAAAAATTCCGACGTGACTTCGTGGCATGAAATTTTGCATTAATTGCACCAGTTCACCCTATTTTGCATTGAGTTTCATGGAGTTACGAAATGATCCCAAATGCACCCAAACACTATACAACGCACCAAAACATGAGTTTAGGGTCCAATGGGGCGGATTGGGTGCCTTCGTTGCGAAAAATCCGAACGTGACTTCGTGGCACGAACTTTTGATTTAATTGCACCAGTTCACTCTGTTTTGCACCGAGTTTCTTGTAGTTATGAAACGATCCCAAATGCACCCAAACACTATGCAACGGACCAAAACATGAGTTTAGGGTCTAATGGGGTGGACTGGTTGCGTTCGTAGAGAAAAATCCCGGTGTGATTTCGTGGCACGAGCTTTCGCATTAATTGCACTAGTTCACCCTGTTTTGCATCGAGTTTCATGCGGTTACGAAACGATCCCGAATGCACCCAAACACTATGCAACGCACCAAAACATGAGTTTAGGGTCCAATGGAGTGGATTGGGTGCGTTCGTTGCAAAAAATCCCGACGTGACTTCGTGGCACATACTTTTGCATTAATTGCACCAGTTCACACTATTTTGCACTGAGTTTCATGCAGTTACGAAACAATCCCAAATGCTCCCAAACACTATGCATCGCACCAAAACATGAGTTTAGGGTCCAATGTGTGGATTGGGTGCGTTCGTTGTGAAAAATCCCGACGTGACTTCGTGGCACGAACTTTTGCATTAATTGCACCAGTTCACACCGTTTTGCACCGAGTTTTATGCAGTTACGAAACAATAATAGATGAACCCAAACACTATGAAACATACCAAAACATGACTTTAGGGTCCAATGGGGTGGATTGGGTGCGTTCGTTGCGAAAAATTCCGACGTGACTTCGTGGCATGAAATTTTGCATTAATTGCACCAGTTCACCCTATTTTGCATTGAGTTTCATGGAGTTACGAAATGATCCCAAATGCACCCAAACACTATACAACGCACCAAAACATGAGTTTAGGGTCCAATGGGGCGGATTGGGTGCGTTCGTTGCGAAAAATCCGAACGTGACTTCGTGGCACGAACTTTTGATTTAATTGCACCAGTTCACTCTGTTTTGCACCGAGTTTCTTGTAGTTATGAAACGATCCCAAATGCACCCAAACACTATGCAACGGACCAAAACATGAGTTTAGGGTCTAATGGGGTGGACTGGTTGCGTTCGTAGAGAAAAATCCCGGTGTGATTTCGTGGCACGAGCTTTCGCATTAATTGCACTAGTTCACCCTGTTTTGCATCGAGTTTCATGCGGTTACGAAACGATCCCGAATGCACCCAAACACTATGCAACGCACCAAAACATGAGTTTAGGGTCCAATGGAGTGGATTGGGTGCGTTCGTTGCAAAAAATCCCGACGTGACTTCGTGGCACATACTTTTGCATTAATTGCACCAGTTCACACTATTTTGCACTGAGTTTCATGCAGTTACGAAACAATCCCAAATGCTCCCAAACACTATGCATCGCACCAAAACATGAGTTTAGGGTCCAATGTGTGGATTGGGTGCGTTCGTTGTGAAAAATCCCGACGTGACTTCGTGGCACGAACTTTTGCATTAATTGCACCAGTTCACACCGTTTTGCACCGAGTTTTATGCAGTTACGAAACAATAATAGATGAACCCAAACACTATGAAACATACCAAAACATGACTTTAGGGTCCAATGGGGTGGATTGGGTGCGTTCGTTGCGAAAAATTCCGACGTGACTTCGTGGCATGAAATTTTGCATTAATTGCACCAGTTCACCCTATTTTGCATTGAGTTTCATGGAGTTACGAAATGATCCCAAATGCACCCAAACACTATACAACGCACCAAAACATGAGTTTAGGGTCCAATGGGGCGGATTGGGTGCCTTCGTTGCGAAAAATCCGAACGTGACTTCGTGGCACGAACTTTTGATTTAATTGCACCAGTTCACTCTGTTTTGCACCGAGTTTCTTGTAGTTATGAAACGATCCCAAATGCACCCAAACACTATGCAACGGACCAAAACATGAGTTTAGGGTCTAATGGGGTGGACTGGTTGCGTTCGTAGAGAAAAATCCCGGTGTGATTTCGTGGCACGAGCTTTCGCATTAATTGCACTAGTTCACCCTGTTTTGCATCGAGTTTCATGCGGTTACGAAACGATCCCGAATGCACCCAAACACTATGCAACGCACCAAAACATGAGTTTAGGGTCCAATGGAGTGGATTGGGTGCGTTCGTTGCAAAAAATCCCGACGTGACTTCGTGGCACATACTTTTGCATTAATTGCACCAGTTCACACTATTTTGCACTGAGTTTCATGCAGTTACGAAACAATCCCAAATGCTCCCAAACACTATGCATCGCACCAAAACATGAGTTTAGGGTCCAATGTGTGGATTGGGTGCGTTCGTTGTGAAAAATCCCGACGTGACTTCGTGGCACGAACTTTTGCATTAATTGCACCAGTTCACACCGTTTTGCACCGAGTTTTATGCAGTTACGAAACAATAATAGATGAACCCAAACACTATGAAACATACCAAAACATGACTTTAGGGTCCAATGGGGTGGATTGGGTGCGTTCGTTGCGAAAAATTCCGACGTGACTTCGTGGCATGAAATTTTGCATTAATTGCACCAGTTCACCCTATTTTGCATTGAGTTTCATGGAGTTACGAAATGATCCCAAATGCACCCAAACACTATACAACGCACCAAAACATGAGTTTAGGGTCCAATGGGGCGGATTGGGTGCCTTCGTTGCGAAAAATCCGAACGTGACTTCGTGGCACGAACTTTTGATTTAATTGCACCAGTTCACTCTGTTTTGCACCGAGTTTCTTGTAGTTATGAAACGATCCCAAATGCACCCAAACACTATGCAACGGACCAAAACATGAGTTTAGGGTCTAATGGGGTGGACTGGTTGCGTTCGTAGAGAAAAATCCCGGTGTGATTTCGTGGCACGAGCTTTCGCATTAATTGCACTAGTTCACCCTGTTTTGCATCGAGTTTCATGCGGTTACGAAACGATCCCGAATGCACCCAAACACTATGCAACGCACCAAAACATGAGTTTAGGGTCCAATGGAGTGGATTGGGTGCGTTCGTTGCAAAAAATCCCGACGTGACTTCGTGGCACATACTTTTGCATTAATTGCACCAGTTCACACTATTTTGCACTGAGTTTCATGCAGTTACGAAACAATCCCAAATGCTCCCAAACACTATGCATCGCACCAAAACATGAGTTTAGGGTCCAATGTGTGGATTGGGTGCGTTCGTTGTGAAAAATCCCGACGTGACTTCGTGGCACGAACTTTTGCATTAATTGCACCAGTTCACACCGTTTTGCACCGAGTTTTATGCAGTTACGAAACAATAATAGATGAACCCAAACACTATGAAACATACCAAAACATGACTTTAGGGTCCAATGGGGTGGATTGGGTGCGTTCGTTGCGAAAAATTCCGACGTGACTTCGTGGCATGAAATTTTGCATTAATTGCACCAGTTCACCCTATTTTGCATTGAGTTTCATGGAGTTACGAAATGATCCCAAATGCACCCAAACACTATACAACGCACCAAAACATGAGTTTAGGGTCCAATGGGGCGGATTGGGTGCCTTCGTTGCGAAAAATCCGAACGTGACTTCGTGGCACGAACTTTTGATTTAATTGCACCAGTTCACTCTGTTTTGCACCGAGTTTCTTGTAGTTATGAAACGATCCCAAATGCACCCAAACACTATGCAACGGACCAAAACATGAGTTTAGGGTCTAATGGGGTGGACTGGTTGCGTTCGTAGAGAAAAATCCCGGTGTGATTTCGTGGCACGAGCTTTCGCATTAATTGCACTAGTTCACCCTGTTTTGCATCGAGTTTCATGCGGTTACGAAACGATCCCGAATGCACCCAAACACTATGCAACGCACCAAAACATGAGTTTAGGGTCCAATGGAGTGGATTGGGTGCGTTCGTTGCAAAAAATCCCGACGTGACTTCGTGGCACATACTTTTGCATTAATTGCACCAGTTCACACTATTTTGCACTGAGTTTCATGCAGTTACGAAACAATCCCAAATGCTCCCAAACACTATGCATCGCACCAAAACATGAGTTTAGGGTCCAATGTGTGGATTGGGTGCGTTCGTTGTGAAAAATCCCGACGTGACTTCGTGGCACGAACTTTTGCATTAATTGCACCAGTTCACACCGTTTTGCACCGAGTTTTATGCAGTTACGAAACAATAATAGATGAACCCAAACACTATGAAACATACCAAAACATGACTTTAGGGTCCAATGGGGTGGATTGGGTGCGTTCGTTGCGAAAAATTCCGACGTGACTTCGTGGCATGAAATTTTGCATTAATTGCACCAGTTCACCCTATTTTGCATTGAGTTTCATGGAGTTACGAAATGATCCCAAATGCACCCAAACACTATACAACGCACCAAAACATGAGTTTAGGGTCCAATGGGGCGGATTGGGTGCCTTCGTTGCGAAAAATCCGAACGTGACTTCGTGGCACGAACTTTTGATTTAATTGCACCAGTTCACTCTGTTTTGCACCGAGTTTCTTGTAGTTATGAAACGATCCCAAATGCACCCAAACACTATGCAACGGACCAAAACATGAGTTTTGTGTCTAAAGGGGTAGGACTGGTTGCGTTCGTAGAGAAAAATCCCGGTGTGATTTCGTGGCACGAGCTTTCGCATTAATTGCACTAGTTCACCCTGTTTTGCATCGAGTTTCATGCGGTTACGAAACGATCCCGAATGCACCCAAACACTATGCAACGCACCAAAACATGAGTTTAGGGTCCAATGGAGTGGATTGGGTGCGTTCGTTGCAAAAAATCCCGACGTGACTTCGTGGCACATACTTTTGCATTAATTGCACCAGTTCACACTATTTTGCACTGAGTTTCATGCAGTTACGAAACAATCCCAAATGCTCCCAAACACTATGCATCGCACCAAAACATGAGTTTAGGGTCCAATGTGTGGATTGGGTGCGTTCGTTGTGAAAAATCCCGACGTGACTTCGTGGCACGAACTTTTGCATTAATTGCACCAGTTCACACCGTTTTGCACCGAGTTTTATGCAGTTACGAAACAATAATAGATGAACCCAAACACTATGAAACATACCAAAACATGACTTTAGGGTCCAATGGGGTGGATTGGGTGCGTTCGTTGCGAAAAATTCCGACGTGACTTCGTGGCATGAAATTTTGCATTAATTGCACCAGTTCACCCTATTTTGCATTGAGTTTCATGGAGTTACGAAATGATCCCAAATGCACCCAAACACTATACAACGCACCAAAACATGAGTTTAGGGTCCAATGGGGCGGATTGGGTGCCTTCGTTGCGAAAAATCCGAACGTGACTTCGTGGCACGAACTTTTGATTTAATTGCACCAGTTCACTCTGTTTTGCACCGAGTTTCTTGTAGTTATGAAACGATCCCAAATGCACCCAAACACTATGCAACGGACCAAAACATGAGTTTAGTGTCTAATGGGGTGGACTGGTTGCGTTCGTAGAGAAAAATCCCGGTGTGATTTCGTGGCACGAGCTTTCGCATTAATTGCACTAGTTCACCCTGTTTTGCATCGAGTTTCATGCGGTTACGAAACGATCCCGAATGCACCCAAACACTATGCAACGCACCAAAACATGAGTTTAGGGTCCAATGGAGTGGATTGGGTGCGTTCGTTGCAAAAAATCCCGACGTGACTTCGTGGCACATACTTTTGCATTAATTGCACCAGTTCACACTATTTTGCACTGAGTTTCATGCAGTTACGAAACAATCCCAAATGCTCCCAAACACTATGCATCGCACCAAAACATGAGTTTAGGGTCCAATGTGTGGATTGGGTGCGTTCGTTGTGAAAAATCCCGACGTGACTTCGTGGCACGAACTTTTGCATTAATTGCACCAGTTCACACCGTTTTGCACCGAGTTTTATGCAGTTACGAAACAATAATAGATGAACCCAAACACTATGAAACATACCAAAACATGACTTTAGGGTCCAATGGGGTGGATTGGGTGCGTTCGTTGCGAAAAATTCCGACGTGACTTCGTGGCATGAAATTTTGCATTAATTGCACCAGTTCACCCTATTTTGCATTGAGTTTCATGGAGTTACGAAATGATCCCAAATGCACCCAAACACTATACAACGCACCAAAACATGAGTTTAGGGTCCAATGGGGCGGATTGGGTGCCTTCGTTGCGAAAAATCCGAACGTGACTTCGTGGCACGAACTTTTGATTTAATTGCACCAGTTCACTCTGTTTTGCACCGAGTTTCTTGTAGTTATGAAACGATCCCAAATGCACCCAAACACTATGCAACGGACCAAAACATGAGTTTAGTGTCTAATGGGGTGGACTGGTTGCGTTCGTAGAGAAAAATCCCGGTGTGATTTCGTGGCACGAGCTTTCGCATTAATTGCACTAGTTCACCCTGTTTTGCATCGAGTTTCATGCGGTTACGAAACGATCCCGAATGCACCCAAACACTATGCAACGCACCAAAACATGAGTTTAGGGTCCAATGGAGTGGATTGGGTGCGTTCGTTGCAAAAAATCCCGACGTGACTTCGTGGCACATACTTTTGCATTAATTGCACCAGTTCACACTATTTTGCACTGAGTTTCATGCAGTTACGAAACAATCCCAAATGCTCCCAAACACTATGCATCGCACCAAAACATGAGTTTAGGGTCCAATGTGTGGATTGGGTGCGTTCGTTGTGAAAAATCCCGACGTGACTTCGTGGCACGAACTTTTGCATTAATTGCACCAGTTCACACCGTTTTGTACCGAGTTTTATGCAGTTACGAAACAATAATAGATGAACCCAAACACTATGAAACATACCAAAACATGACTTTAGGGTCCAATGGGGTGGATTGGGTGCGTTCGTTGCGAAAAATTCCGACGTGACTTCGTGGCATGAAATTTTGCATTAATTGCACCAGTTCACCCTATTTTGCATTGAGTTTCATGGAGTTACGAAATGATCCCAAATGCACCCAAACACTATACAACGCACCAAAACATGAGTTTAGGGTCCAATGGGGCGGATTGGGTGCCTTCGTTGCGAAAAATCCGAACGTGACTTCGTGGCACGAACTTTTGATTTAATTGCACCAGTTCACTCTGTTTTGCACCGAGTTTCTTGTAGTTATGAAACGATCCCAAATGCACCCAAACACTATGCAACGGACCAAAACATGAGTTTTGTGTCTAAAGGGGTAGACTGGTTGCGTTCGTAGAGAAAAATCCCGGTGTGATTTCGTGGCACGAGCTTTCGCATTAATTGCACTAGTTCACCCTGTTTTGCATCGAGTTTCATGCGGTTACGAAACGATCCCGAATGCACCCAAACACTATGCAACGCACCAAAACATGAGTTTAGGGTCCAATGGAGTGGATTGGGTGCGTTCGTTGCAAAAAATCCCGACGTGACTTCGTGGCACATACTTTTGCATTAATTGCACCAGTTCACACTATTTTGCACTGAGTTTCATGCAGTTACGAAACAATCCCAAATGCTCCCAAACACTATGCATCGCACCAAAACATGAGTTTAGGGTCCAATGTGTGGATTGGGTGCGTTCGTTGTGAAAAATCCCGACGTGACTTCGTGGCACGAACTTTTGCATTAATTGCACCAGTTCACACCGTTTTGCACCGAGTTTTATGCAGTTACGAAACAATAATAGATGAACCCAAACACTATGAAACATACCAAAACATGACTTTAGGGTCCAATGGGGTGGATTGGGTGCGTTCGTTGCGAAAAATTCCGACGTGACTTCGTGGCATGAAATTTTGCATTAATTGCACCAGTTCACCCTATTTTGCATTGAGTTTCATGGAGTTACGAAATGATCCCAAATGCACCCAAACACTATACAACGCACCAAAACATGAGTTTAGGGTCCAATGGGGCGGATTGGGTGCCTTCGTTGCGAAAAATCCGAACGTGACTTCGTGGCACGAACTTTTGATTTAATTGCACCAGTTCACTCTGTTTTGCACCGAGTTTCTTGTAGTTATGAAACGATCCCAAATGCACCCAAACACTATGCAACGGACCAAAACATGAGTTTTGTGTCTAAAGGGGTAGACTGGTTGCGTTCGTAGAGAAAAATCCCGGTGTGATTTCGTGGCACGAGCTTTCGCATTAATTGCACTAGTTCACCCTGTTTTGCATCGAGTTTCATGCGGTTACGAAACGATCCCGAATGCACCCAAACACTATGCAACGCACCAAAACATGAGTTTAGGGTCCAATGGAGTGGATTGGGTGCGTTCGTTGCAAAAATCCCGACGTGACTTCGTGGCACATACTTTTGCATTAATTGCACCAGTTCACACTATTTTGCACTGAGTTTCATGCAGTTACGAAACAATCCCAAATGCTCCCAAACACTATGCATCGCACCAAAACATGAGTTTAGGGTCCAATGTGTGGATTGGGTGCGTTCGTTGTGAAAAATCCCGACGTGACTTCGTGGCACGAACTTTTGCATTAATTGCACCAGTTCACACCGTTTTGCACCGAGTTTTATGCAGTTACGAAACAATAATAGATGAACCCAAACACTATGAAACATACCAAAACATGACTTTAGGGTCCAATGGGGTGGATTGGGTGCGTTCGTTGCGAAAAATTCCGACGTGACTTCGTGGCATGAAATTTTGCATTAATTGCACCAGTTCACCCTATTTTGCATTGAGTTTCATGGAGTTACGAAATGATCCCAAATGCACCCAAACACTATACAACGCACCAAAACATGAGTTTAGGGTCCAATGGGGCGGATTGGGTGCCTTCGTTGCGAAAAATCCGAACGTGACTTCGTGGCACGAACTTTTGATTTAATTGCACCAGTTCACTCTGTTTTGCACCGAGTTTCTTGTAGTTATGAAACGATCCCAAATGCACCCAAACACTATGCAACGGACCAAAACATGAGTTTTGTGTCTAAAGGGGTAGACTGGTTGCGTTCGTAGAGAAAAATCCCGGTGTGATTTCGTGGCACGAGCTTTCGCATTAATTGCACTAGTTCACCCTGTTTTGCATCGAGTTTCATGCGGTTACGAAACGATCCCGAATGCACCCAAACACTATGCAACGCACCAAAACATGAGTTTAGGGTCCAATGGAGTGGATTGGGTGCGTTCGTTGCAAAAAATCCCGACGTGACTTCGTGGCACATACTTTTGCATTAATTGCACCAGTTCACACTGTTTTGCACTGAGTTTCATGCAGTTACGAAACGATCCCAAATGCTCCCAAACACTATGCAGCGCACCAAAACATGAGTTTAGGGTCCAATGTGTGGATTGGGTGCGTTCGTTGTGAAAAATCCCGACGTGACTTCGTGGCACGAACTTTTGCATTAATTGCACCAGTTCACACCGTTTTGCACCGAGTTTTATGCAGTTACGAAACAATAATAGATGAACCCAAACACTATGAAACATACCAAAACATGACTTTAGGGTCCAATGGGGTGGATTGGGTGCGTTCGTTGCGAAAAATTCCGACGTGACTTCGTGGCATGAAATTTTGCATTAATTGCACCAGTTCACCCTATTTTGCATTGAGTTTCATGGAGTTACGAAATGATCCCAAATGCACCCAAACACTATACAACGCACCAAAACATGAGTTTAGGGTCCAATGGGGCGGATTGGGTGCCTTCGTTGCGAAAAATCCGAACGTGACTTCGTGGCACGAACTTTTGATTTAATTGCACCAGTTCACTCTGTTTTGCACCGAGTTTCTTGTAGTTATGAAACGATCCCAAATGCACCCAAACACTATGCAACGGACCAAAACATGAGTTTTGTGTCTAAGGGGTAGGACTGGTTGCGTTCGTAGAGAAAAATCCCGGTGTGATTTCGTGGCACGAGCTTTCGCATTAATTGCACTAGTTCACCCTGTTTTGCATCGAGTTTCATGCGGTTACGAAACGATCCCGAATGCACCCAAACACTATGCAACGCACCAAAACATGAGTTTAGGGTCCAATGGAGTGGATTGGGTGTGTTCGTTGCAAAAAATTCCCGACGTGACTTCGTGGCACAGTACTTTTGCATTAATTGCACCAGTTCACACTAGTTTTGCACTGAGTTTCATGCAGTTACGAAACGATCCCAAATGCTCCCAAACACTATGCAGCGCACCAAAACATGAGTTTAGGGTCCAATGTGTGGATTGGGTGCGTTCGTTGTGAAAAATCCCGACGTGACTTCGTGGCACGAACTTTTGCATTAATTGCACCAGTTCACACCAGTTTTGCACCGAGTTTTATGCAGTTACGAAACGATAATAGATGAACCCAAACACTATGAAACATACCAAAACATGACTTTAGGGTCCAATGGGGTGGATTGGGTGCGTTCGTTGCGAAAAATTCCGACGTGACTTCGTGGCATGAAATTTTGCATTAATTGCACCAGTTCACCCTATTTTGCATCGAGTTTCATGGAGTTACGAAATGATCCCAAATGCACCCAAACACTATACAACGCACCAAAACATGAGTTTAGGGTCCAATGGGGCGGATTGGGTGCGTTCGTTGCGAAAAATCCGAACGTGACTTCGTGGCACGAACTTTTGATTTAATTGCACCAGTTCACTCTGTTTTGCACCGAGTTTCTTGCAGTTATGAAACGATCCCAAATGCACCCAAACACTATGCAACGGACCAAAACATGAGTTTTGTGTCTAAATGGGGTGGACTGGTTGCGTTCGTAGAGAAAAATCCCGGTGTGATTTCGTGGCACGAGCTTTCGCATTAATTGCACTAGTTCACCCTGTTTTGCATCGAGTTTCATGCGGTTACGAAACGATCCCGAATGCACCCAAACACTATGCAACGCACCAAAACATGAGTTTAGGGTCCAATGGAGTGGATTGGGTGCGTTCGTTGCAAAAAATCCCGACGTGACTTCGTGGCACATACTTTTGCATTAATTGCACCAGTTCACACTATTTTGCACTGAGTTTCATGCAGTTACGAAACAATCCCAAATGCTCCCAAACACTATGCATCGCACCAAAACATGAGTTTAGGGTCCAATGTGGTGGATTGGGTGCGTTCGTTGTGAAAAATCCCGACGTGACTTCGTGGCACGAACTTTTGCATTAATTGCACCAGTTCACACCGTTTTGCACCGAGTTTTATGCAGTTACGAAACGATAATAGATGAACCCAAACACTATGAAACATACCAAAACATGACTTTAGGGTCCAATGGGGTGGATTGGGTGCGTTCGTTGCGAAAAATTCCGACGTGACTTCGTGGCATGAAATTTTGCATTAATTGCACCAGTTCACCCTATTTTGCATCGAGTTTCATGGAGTTACGAAATGATCCCAAATGCACCCAAACACTATACAACGCACCAAAACATGAGTTTAGGGTCCAATGGGGCGGATTGGGTGCGTTCGCTTGCGAAAAATCCGAACGTGACTTCGTGGCACGAACTTTTGATTTAATTGCACCAGTTCACTCTGTTTTGCACCGAGTTTCTTGCAGTTATGAAACGATCCCAAATGCACCCAAACACTATGCAACGGACCAAAACATGAGTTTAGGGTCTAATGGGGTGGACTGGGTGCGTTCGTAGCAGAAAAATCCCGACTGTGATTTCGTGGCACGAGCTTTCGCATTAATTGCACTAGTTCACCCTGTTTTGCATCGAGTTTCATGCGGTTACGAAACGATCCCGAATGCACCCAAACACTATGCAACGCACCAAAACATGAGTTTAGGGTCCAATGGAGTGGATTGGGTGCCGTTCGTTGCGAAAAATCCCGACGTGACTTCGTGGCACATACTTTTGATTTAATTGCACCAGTTCACTCTGTTTTGCACCGAGTTTCTTGTAGTTATGAAACGATCCCAAATGCACCCAAACACTATGCAACGGACCAAAACATGAGTTTTGTGTCTAAAGGCGTAGACTGGTTGCGTTCGTAGAGAAAAATCCCGGTGTGTTTCGTGGCACGAGCTTTCGCATTAATTGCACTAGTTCACCCTGTTTTGCATCGAGTTTCATGCGGTTACGACAACGATCCCGAATGCACCCAAACACTATGCAACGCACCAAAACATGAGTTTAGGGTCCAATGGAGTGGATTGGGTGCGTTCGTTGCAAAAATTCCCGACGTGACTTCATGGCACGTAACTTTGCATTAATTGCACCAGTTCACAACTGTTTGCACTGAGTTTCATGCAGTACGAAACGATCCCAAATGCTCCCAAACACTATGCAGCGCACCAAAACACGAGTTTAGGGTCCAATGTGTGGATTGGGCTGCGTTCATTGTGAAAAATCTCGACGTGACTTCGTGGCACGAACTTTTGCATTAATTGCACCAGTTCACACCGTTTTGCACTCGAGTTTTATGCAGTTACGAAACAATAATAGATGAACCCAAACACTATGAAACATACCAAAACATGACTTTAGGGTCCAATGGGGTGGATTGGGTGCGTTCGTTGCGAAAAATTCCGACGTGACTTCGTGGCATGAAATTTTGCATTAATTGCACCAGTTCACCCTATTTTGCATCGAGTTTCATGGAGTTACGAAATGATCCCAAATGCACCCAAACACTATACAACGCACCAAAACATGAGTTTAGGGTCCAATGGGGCGGATTGGGTGCGTTCGTTGCGAAAAATCCGAACGTGACTTCGTGGCACGAACTTTTGATTTAATTGCACCAGTTCACTCTGTTTTGCATCGAGTTTCTTGCAGTTATGAAACGATCCCAAATGCACCCAAACACTATGCAACAGGACCAAAACATGAGTTTTGTGTCTAAAGGCGTAGACTGGTTGCGTTCGTAGAGAAAAATCCCGGGTGTGATTTCGTGGCACGAGCTTTCGCATTAATTGCACTAGTTCACCCTGTTTTGCATCGAGTTTCATGCGGTTACGAAACGATCCCGAATGCACCCGAACACTATGCAACGCACCAAAACATGAGTTTAGGGTCCAATGGAGTGGATTGGGTGCGTTCGTTGCAAAAAATCCCGACGTGACTTCGTGGCACATACTTTTGCATTAATTGCACCAGGTCACCCTATTTTGCATCGAGTTTCATGGAGTTACGAAATGATCCCAAATGCACCCAAACACTATACAAGGCACCAAAACATGAGTTTAGGGTCCAATGGGGCGGATTGGGTGCGTTCGCTACGAAAAATCTGAACGTGACTTCGTGGCACGAACTTTTGATTTAATTGCACTAGTTCAATCTGTTTTGCACCGAGTTTCTTGCAGTTATGAAACGATCCCAAATGCACCCAAACACTATGCAACGGACCAAAACATGAGTTTTGTGTCTAAAGGGGTAGACTGGTTGCGTTCGTAGAGAAAAATCCCGGTGTGATTTCGTGGCACGAGCTTTCGCATTAATTGCACTAGTTCACCCTGTTTTGCATCGAGTTTCATGCGGTTACGAAACGATCCCGAATGCACCCAAACACTATGCAACGCACCAAAACATGAGTTTAGGGTCCAATGGAGTGGATTGGGTGCGTTCGTTGCAAAAAATCCCGACGTGACTTCGTGGCACATACTTTTGCATTAATTGCACCAGTTCACACTATTTTGCACTGAGTTTCATGCAGTTACGAAACAATCCCAAATGCTCCCAAACACTATGCATCGCACCAAAACATGAGTTTAGGGTCCAATGTGTGGATTGGGTGCGTTCGTTGTGAAAAATCCCGACGTGACTTCGTGGCACGAACTTTTGCATTAATTGCACCAGTTCACACCGTTTTGCACCGAGTTTTATGCAGTTACGAAACGATAATAGATGAACCCAAACACTATGAAACATACCAAAACATGACTTTAGGGTCCAATGGGGTGGATTGGGTGCGTTCGTTGCGAAAAATTCCGACGTGACTTCGTGGCATGAAATTTTGCATTAATTGCACCAGTTCACCCTATTTTGCATCGAGTTTCATGGAGTTACGAAATGATCCCAAATGCACCCAAACACTATACAACGCACCAAAACATGAGTTTAGGGTCCAATGGGGCGGATTGGGTGCGTTCGTTGCGAAAAATCCGAACGTGACTTCGTGGCACGAACTTTTGATTTAATTGCACTAGTTCACTCTGTTTTGCACCGAGTTTCTTGCAGTTATGAAACGATCCCAAATGCACCCAAACACTATGCAACGGACCAAAACATGAGTTTAGGGTCTAATGGGGTGGACTGGTTGCGTTCGTAGAGAAAAATCCCGGTGTGATTTCGTGGCACGAGCTTTCGCATTAATTGCACTAGTTCACCCTGTTTTGCATCGAGTTTCATGCGGTTACGAAACGATCCCGAATGCACCCAAACACTATGCAACGCACCAAAACATGAGTTTAGGGTCCAATGGAGTGGATTGGGTGCGTTCGTTGCAAAAAATCCCGACGTGACTTCGTGGCACATACTTTTGCATTAATTGCACCAGTTCACACTGTTTTGCACTGAGTTTCATGCAGTTACGAAACGAATCCCAAATGCTCCCAAACACTATGCAGCGCACCAAAACATGAGTTTAGGGTCCAATGTGTGGATTGGGTGCGTTCGTTGTGAAAAATCCCGACGTGACTTCGTGGCACGAACTTTTGCATTAATTGCACCAGTTCACACCGTTTTGCACCGAGTTTTATGCAGTTACGAAACAATAATAGATGAACCCAAACACTATGAAACATACCAAAACATGACTTTAGGGTCCAATGGGGTGGATTGGGTGCGTTCGTTGCGAAAAATTCCGACGTGACTTCGTGGCATGAAATTTTGCATTAATTGCACCAGTTCACCCTATTTTGCATTGAGTTTCATGGAGTTACGAAATGATCCCAAATGCACCCAAACACTATACAACGCACCAAAACATGAGTTTAGGGTCCAATGGGGCGGATTGGGTGCCTTCGTTGCGAAAAATCCGAACGTGACTTCGTGGCACGAACTTTTGATTTAATTGCACCAGTTCACTCTGTTTTGCACCGAGTTTCTTGTAGTTATGAAACGATCCCAAATGCACCCAAACACTATGCAACGGACCAAAACATGAGTTTTGTGTCTAAAGGGGTAGACTGGTTGCGTTCGTAGAGAAAAATCCCGGTGTGATTTCGTGGCACGAGCTTTCGCATTAATTGCACTAGTTCACCCTGTCTTGCATCGAGTTTCATGCGGTTACGAAACGATCCCGAATGCACCCAAACACTATGCAACGCACCAAAACATGAGTTTAGGGTCCAATGGAGTGGATTGGGTGCGTTCGTTGCAAAAAATCCCGACGTGACTTCGTGGCACATACTTTTGCATTAATTGCACCAGTTCACACTATTTTGCACTGAGTTTCAGTGCAGTTACGAAACAATCCCAAATGCTCCCAAACACTATGCATCGCACCAAAACATGAGTTTAGGGTCCAATGTGTGGATTGGGTGCGTTCGTTGTGAAAAATCCCGACGTGACTTCGTGGCACGAACTTTTGCATTAATTGCACCAGTTCACACCGTTTTGTACCGAGTTTTATGCAGTTACGAAACAATAATAGATGAACCCAAACACTATGAAACATACCAAAACATGACTTTAGGGTCCAATGGGGTGGATTGGGTGCGTTCGTTGCGAAAAATTCCGACGTGACTTCGTGGCATGAAATTTTGCATTAATTGCACCAGTTCACCCTATTTTGCATTGAGTTTCATGGAGTTACGAAATGATCCCAAATGCACCCAAACACTATACAATGCACCAAAACATGAGTTTAGGGTCCAATGGGGCGGATTGGGTGCCTTCGTTGCGAAAAATCCGAACGTGACTTCGTGGCACGAACTTTTGATTTAATTGCACCAGTTCACTCTGTTTTGCACCGAGTTTCTTGTAGTTATGAAACGATCCCAAATGCACCCAAACACTATGCAACGGACCAAAACATGAGTTTTGTGTCTAAAGGGGTAGACTGGTTGCGTTCGTAGAGAAAAATCCCGGTGTGATTTCGTGGCACGAGCTTTCGCATTAATTGCACTAGTTCACCCTGTTTTGCATCGAGTTTCATGCGGTTACGAAATGATCCCGAATGCACCCAAACACTATGCAACGCACCAAAACATGAGTTTAGGGTCCAATGGAGTGGATTGGGTGCGTTCGTTGCAAAAATTCCCGACGTGACTTCGTGGCACGTACTTTTGCATTAATTGCACCAGTTCACACTGTTTTGCACTGAGTTTCATGCAGTTACGAAACGATCCCAAATGCTCCCAAACACTATGCAGCGCACCAAAACACGAGTTTAGGGTCCAATGTGTGGATTGGGTGCGTTCGTTGTGAAAAATCCCGACGTGACTTCGTGGCACGAACTTTTGCATTAATTGCACCAGTTCACACCGTTTTGCATCGAGTTTTATGCAGTTACGAAACGATAATAGATGAACCCGAACACTATGAAACATACCAAAACATGACTTTAGGGTCCAATGGGGTGGATTGGGTGAGTTCGTTGCGAAAAATTCCGACGTGACTTCGTGACATGAAATTTTGCATTAATTGCACCAGTTCACCCTATTTTGCATCGAGTTTCAAGGAGTTACGAAATGATCCCAAATGCACCCAAACACTATACAACACACCAAAACATGAGTTTAGGGTCCAATGGGGCGGATTGGGTGCGTTCGTTGCGAAAAATCCGAACGTGATTTCGTGGCACGAACTTTTGATTTAATTGCACCAGTTCACTCTGTTTTGCATCGAGTTTCTGGCAGTTATGAAACGATCCCAAATGCACCCAAACACTATGCAACGGACCAAAACATGAGTTTTGTGTCTAAAGGGGTGGACTGGTTGCGTTCGTAGAGAAAAATCCCGGTGTGATTTCGTGGCACGAGCTTTCGCATTAATTGCACTAGTTCACCCTGTTTTGCATCGAGTTTCATGCGGTTACGAAACGATCCCGAATGCACCCAAACACTATGCAACGCACCAAAACATGAGTTTAGGGTCCAATGGAGTGGATTGGGTGCGTTCGTTGCAAAAAATCCCGACGTGACTTCGTGGCACATACTTTTGCATTAATTGCACCAGTTCACACTATTTTGCACTGAGTTTCATGCAGTTACGAAACAATCCCAAATGCTCCCAAACACTATGCATCGCACCAAAACATGAGTTTAGGGTCCAATGTGGTGGATTGGGTGCGTTCATTGTGAAAAATCCCGACGTGACTTCGTGGCACGAACTTTTGCATTATTTGCACCAGTTCACACCGTTTTGCACCGAGTTTTATGCAGTTACGCAAACGATAATAGATGAACCCAAACACTATGAAACATACGAAAACATGACTTTAGGGTCCAATGGGCTGGATTGGGTGCGTTCGTTGCGAAAAATTCCGACGTGACTTCGTGGCATGAAATTTTGCATTAATTGCACCAGGTCACCCTATTTTGCATCGAGTTTCATGGAGTTACGAAATGATCCCAAATGCACCCAAACACTATACAAGGCACCAAAACATGAGTTTAGGGTCCAATGGGGCGGATTGGGTGCGTTCGCTACGAAAAATCTGAACGTGACTTCGTGGCACGAACTTTTGATTTAATTGCACTAGTTCAATCTGTTTTGCACCGAGTTTCATGCAGTTATGAAACGATCCTAAATGCACCCAAACACTATGCAACGGACCAAAACATGAGTTTAGGGTCTAATGGGGTGGACTGGGTGCGTTCGTACAGAAAAATCCCGACGTGATTTCGTGGCACGAGCTTTCGCCTTAATTGCACTAGTTCACCCTGTTTTGCATCGAGTTTCATGCGGTTACGAAACGATCCCGAATGCGCCCGAACTCTATGCAACGCACCAAAACATGAGTTTAGGGTCCAATGAAGTGGATTGGGTGCGTTCGTTGCAAAAAATACCTACGTGACTTCGTGGCACGTACTTTTGCATTAATTGCACCAGTTCACACTGTTTTGCACTGAGTTTCATGCAGTTACGAAACGATCCCAAATGCTCCCAAACACTATGCAGCGCACCAAAACATGAGTTTAGGGTCCAATGTGGTGGATTCGGTGCGTTCGTTGTGAAAAATCCCGACGTGACTTCGTGGCACGAACTTTTGCATTAATTGCACCAGTTCACACCGTTTTGCATCGAGTTTTATGCAGTTACGAAACGATAATAGATGAACCCAAACACTATGAAACATACCAAAACATGACTTTAGGGTCCAATGGAGTGGATTGGGTGCGTTCGTTGCGAAAAATTCCGACGTGACTTCGTGGCATGAAATTTTGCATTAATTGCACCAGTTCACCCTATTTTGCATCGAGTTTCAAGGAGTTACGAAATGATCCCAAATGCACCCAAACACTATACAACACACCAAAACATGAGTTTAGGGTCCAATGGGGCGGATTGGGTGCGTTCGTTGCGAAAAATCCGAACGTGACTTCGTGGCACGAACTTTTGATTTAATTGCACCAGTTCACTCTGTTTTGCACCGAGTTTCTGGCAGTTATGAAACGATCCCAAATGCACCCAAACACTATGCAACGGAGCAAAACATGAGTTTTGTGTCTAAAGGGGTGGACTGGTTGCGTTCGTAGAGAAAAATCCCGGTGTGATTTCGTGGCACGAGCTTTCGCATTAATTGCACTAGTTCACCCTGTTTTGCATCGAGTTTCATGCGGTTACGAAACGATCCCGAATGCACCCAAACACTATGCAACGCACCAAAACATGAGTTTAGGGTCCAATGGAGTGGATTGGGTGCGTTCGTTGCAAAAAATCCCGACGTGACTTCGTGGCACATACTTTTGCATTAATTGCACTAGTTCACACTATTTTGCACTGAGTTTCATGCAGTTACGAAACAATCCCAAATGCTCCCAAACACTATGCATCGCACCAAAACATGAGTTTAGGGTCCAATGTGGTGGATTGCGTGCGTTCATTGTGAAAAATCCCGACGTGACTTCGTGGCACGAACTTTTGCATTATTTGCACCAGTTCACACCGTTTTGCACCGAGTTTTATGCAGTTACGAAACGATAATAGATGAACCCAAACACTATGAAACATACCAAAACATGACTTTAGTTTCCAATGGGGTGGATTGGGTGCGTTCGTTGCGAAAAATTCCGACGTGACTTCGTGGCATGAAATTTTGCATTAATTGCACCAGGTCACCCTATTTTGCATCGAGTTTCATGGAGTTACGAAATGATCCCAAATGCACCCAAACACTATACAAGGCACCAAAACATGAGTTTAGGGTCCAATGGGGCGGATTGGGTGCGTTCGCTACGAAAAATCTGAACGTGACTTCGTGGCACGAACTTTTGATTTAATTGCACTAGTTCAATCTGTTTTGCACCGAGTTTCTTGCAGTTATGAAACGATCCCAAATGCACCCAAACACTATGCAACGGACCAAAACATGAGTTTAGGGTCTAATGGGGTGGACTGGGTGCGTTCGTACAGAAACATCCCGATGTGATTTCGTGGCACGAGCTTTCGCATTAATTGCACTAGTTCACCCTGTTTTGCATCGAGTTTCATGCGGTTACGAAACGATCCCGAATGCACCCAAACACTATGCAACGCACGAAAACATGAGTTTAGGGTCCAATGGGGCGTATTGGGTGCCTTCGTTGTGAAAAATCCGAACGTGACTTCGTGGCACGAACTTTTGATTTAATTGCACCAGTTCACTCTGTTTTGCACCGAGTTTCTTGTAGTTATGAAACGATCCCAAATGCACCCAAACACTATGCAACGGACCAAAACATGAGTTTTGTGTCTAAAGGGTTAGACTGGTTGCGTTCGTAGAGAAAAATCCCGGTGTGATTTCGTGGCACGAGCTTTCGCATTAATTGCACTAGTTCACCCTGTTTTGCATCGAGTTTCATGCGGTTACGAAACGATCCCGAATGCACCCAAACACTATGCAACGCACCAAAACATGACTTTAGGGTCCAATGGAGTGGATTGGGTGCGTTCGTTGCAAAAATTCCCGACGTGACTTCGTGGCACGTACTTTTGCATTAATTGCACCAGTTCACACTGTTTTGCACTGAGTTTCATGCAGTTACGAAACGATCCCAAATGCTCCCAAACACTATGCAGCGCACCAAAACATGAGTTTAGGGTCCAATGTGGTGGATTGGGTGCGTTCGTTGTGAAAAATCCCGACGTGACTTCGTGGCACGAACTTTTGCATTAATTGCACCAGTTCACACCATTTTGTACCGAGTATTATGCAGTTACGAAACAATAATAGATGAAACCCAAACACTATGAAACATACCAAAACATGACTTTAGGTTCCAATGGGGTGGATGGTGCGTCGTTGCGAAAAATTCCGACGTGACTTCGTGGCATGAAATTTTGCATTAATTGCACCAGTTCACCCTATTTTGCATTGAGTTTCATGGAGTTACGAAATGATCCCAAATGCACCCAAACCTATACAACGCACCAAAACATGAGTTTAGGGTCCAATGGGGCGGATTGGGTGCGTTCGTACGAAAATCCGAACGTGACTTCGTGGCACGAACTTTGATTTAATTGCAAGTTCACTCACTGTTTTGCACCGAGTTTCTGCAGTTATGAAACGATCCCAAATGCACCCAACACTATGCAACGGACCAAAACATGAGTTAGGGTCTAATGGGGTGGATGGGTGCGTTCGTAGAAAATCCCGAGTGATTCGTGCACGAGCTTTCGCATTAATTGCACTAGTTCACCCTGTTTGCATTGAGTTTCATGCGGTACGAAACGATCCCGAATGCACCAAACACTAGCAACGCACCAAAACATGAGTTTAGGGTCCAATGGGGTGGATTGGGTGCGTTCGTTGCGAAAATCCCGGTGACTTCGTGGCACGATTTTGCATTAATTGCACCCAGTTCAC
>NC_053150.1:39760509-39821606 GCF_016808335.1 Panicum virgatum
AAGCTCCCAGCTTCCGCCGTATATTACGTACAGCTTCTTGCGGCGATCGTTATTGTCGGAGTCGGAGTTATCGTCGTGGTACGCCCTTCAGCTCCCGAGCGGGGGATTGGTACCCCAGCTCTTCTCCCCGGCTGCGGTCCCGCTGTCGGAGGCCTTCTCCTTACCAGGCCGCTGGTGAGGAGGGCGTGAGCCATCCTTGGAGGACTGCTCACGCCGTCCACTGACCCGCTTCGCGAGCTTCTGGAGCTCGCGGCAGTCAGCGGCGCTATGGCGAGCGGTGGATGCACTGGGCATGAATCTCCGCTGCCACCTTGCGGGTGCGGGTGTTTGCCATGCACATTCTGGCCCCCAGCCGCTGCTGCTGTAGCTGGTGCTGCTGCTGCAACGGCTGGACTGCAGGTCAGCTCCCCGCGACTCGGTTCTTGTTTTGTTCTTCTTGCCACCGCCCTGGGCGGTAGCACCGGAGCCACCAGCTTTGGCGTCCCGTCTTAGGGGGCTGAGTGCCATGCGCGGCCCTCAGCGGCCCTGGCACACTTGTCTGCCAGGGAGAAAGCGTGGTAACGCTTTCCACCTCATGCGTCGCCAGCTTCTCGAGCATCTTCTCATCACGTACCCCCTGACGGAAAGCAGTGATAATAGACGCGTCAGAGATACGAGGAATGGTACCCCGTAGCTTGGGGACGTGAGATGAATGCCCGAAGCGTCTTCCCGGGTTTCTGCTCACGGCGTGGAGGTGAGCCTCCACCATGCTGCTGGTATGCACTGGTGAAGTTCGCAGTGAACCTCGCACAGAGCTCCTCCCAAGACTGAATCGTCCCAGGTGTAAGGTTCATGAGCCAAGTCCGGGCTGGAACGGTCAAGGCTACATGAAAGTAGCTTGCCATGACGGCGTTGTTTACCACCAGCTGCTGTGATGGCGGTAACGTACACCTGCAGGAATTCTGACGGGTTAGTGGTACTATCGTACTTCTCCGGCAGGTGCGGGCGGAACTTGGACGCCATGCCACCGCGCGGAGGTGCTCCACCAGCACATCGTAGCCTACCCCAGCCACCGGGGTGCCCGCCTGTATCTGGGCGTTCACCGGGGGCTTGGGCGCCGCCACGTCCAAGTCGGCGTTGAGGTGCGGGCGCTCTCGTGCCCTCTCCACGAGATGCGGGCGTCCTCACCCGCACGCCTGCGGTTGAGCTCCGCCTGCAGGTCTTCTGTTCGTGCACCCCTCACTCTGGGGGAGCGCACGGATGCCGATGCACCGCCCTGGCACCGGTGGTAGGGTACCACCGCATTGCCAGGCGGAGGTCGTTGCCCAGTCCTTGCAGAACTGGGGGAGGCCTGAGCCAGATGGAGGAGATGGTCAACTTCGTCCCGCCACTGCCTCAGGGCGTCTGGTGAGGCTGCAGCAGCCGGAGAGTTGCGAAGCAACTCCCTAGCAGCCGCCACACTCCGCCGCTTGCAGCTTGTGAGGGGACCCTTGACGGGCGCCCTGACTCTTGCCGGCGAGCAACGCGCGCTATCGCCAACGGTGGCTGCTCCATGGGCACAGTTTCCCCCGGCACAGGAAGGCGAGAGGCGTGTGGTGAAGATGACGCCACACCCTCCGTCATCTCCACATCATCCATCCGAACCATGGAGACGAGCAAGAGATGAACTAAAACTAGCTAAGCCTCCCCTACCTAGCGCGCCAAATGTCGTGGTGTGGCAAACCACAGTCAAGTGGCAGAATGCACCCGCCTAAGCCCAGAGGGTGAGTACTCGGGGGTTAGCTAGGACTAGTTCGATCTCTTGGAAGAACATGATGAACACAGCAGGTTTAGAGTTGTTCGGGCCGCCGGAGCGTAATACCCTACGTCCACTGTGTGTTGTATTGCCTTTGCCTCGTGAGAGTCTGCGAGAGCTTGGTGCTGAGTCTAGCGTGCGTCTGTGTGTGCTCGAGAGAGCTTGTCCTATGCAGCGAGTGCCTCCCCTTTATATCTCAAGGGAGGCGCGTACATGGCTGCTGGGTCCCCGACAGGTGGGCCCAACGATGTAGTATAAAATAACGTACTGTTCATACATTATGGCGTTGCAGGCGGAGAAGATCTCATTCCTGGATTTCCTTGCCTGCCCGCGGGAATCCTCCGTCCAGCATTATCCAGGCGCCGTCTTGTGGAAACGGCGCCAGGCGTAGCTTGCGGCGTCACCTGCAGTGTAGCTGAACGGGCCGCGTAGCTTGTGGCGTAGGCGGCATGATGGAAAAGTGCCGTGCTGTCGTATCTATTTAATGCGGCAGACGGGCTCTGCGCAGCTGCATCGCAGGCGGCTGCACTGTGTTCCTCGGTAATATGCGGTCTACAGTGAGGCCTGACAAAGGCTGCCCCGTGTGCCGCAGCGGCAGAGCACGCCTCAACCACCCGCATTGAATGCGGTGGGTGGGCGAGTCTTTCAGTGGAGGACTCGCGCCCACGCCCGCGCCTGCGGAACACGTGGCGGCTCCGGACCCCCCCGGTGGTATGTTGGTTCTACCCGCGTGGGAGGTCGGATGGATGCGGGAGGTCCCGGACCCCTACGGGAGGGGTGGTCCGGAGCTTCCCTTCCTCAGGGTCGCGTGGCGTCATCGGACCCATCCCAGAGCGGGGAGCAGGTCCGGGGCCGTTGGCCCGGTGAGGTAAGAGCCTGACCCGTGGGGCCCGGCTACTCCGCCCCTTATGGCGTAGTTACGGATGATTACGCGCGTCTTGCCTTGCTGCAGTAAGAGTGAGTATCCCTGCTACAGGGTACCGACAGTACTGGAACATGCTGCTGTTGATTGGGCAGCGGCGCAAAGTCATCATCTTCTTCATCGGCATCTCCAGACATATTTAGGAATGAATTAGCTGTCCGGGCATCTTCTTCAGCGATTGACTGGGTGGTGTTGGCCCTCGTATCTTCGTTATTTTGTCCAACATGTATTGCTTGGCGACCTCGTCATCACCGAAGGGGTCCATCCTTAACTGAAATCATAAAAATGTGTTAGAGTATGTGTCCATCCTTAAATGCAGTAGGAGAATTCTATTCTTTGAACGAATATGCGTGTTTTTAAAGAGAGAGAGAGAGTGTGTGTGAGAGAGAGAGAGTGTATGTATGTTAGAGGGAGAGAGAGAGTGTGTGTGTTTGTGTGTTAGTGGGACAGACAAAGAGAGAGAGAGAGTTAGTGAGTGTGTGAGTCAGTGTGTGTGTGTGTTTGTGTGTTAGTGGGATAGAGAAAGAGAGAGAGTTAGTGTGTGTGTGTGCGTGTGTGTGAGCGAGAGACCGAGCATCGGTGAGGAGACAACGAGAGAACGTCGGGGACAAGGAGACAACGAGTTAGTGAGAGATCGATCGTCGTTAAGAAGTCGTTAAGAAGGAGAGAGCATCGTGTTTGATTTCATAATTAAGAATGAAGAATTCATAATACATAAATACATGCATGAGTTACAGAAATACACGAGTTACATGATAAATACATGAGTTACATGATAAATACATGAGCTACAGAAATACACGAGTTACATGATAAATACATTAGTTACATGCACGATGCACGATGCAAGGATCGCGTGAGCGCAAGAATCACTAAAATCGGAGTCAAAATTGGAAAGATATGGCTAAAACAAGATTCTAGGGACTTATTTTGAAAGAAAAATCTAGAAAGGGCCTCTCTGGAATTTCTTTTGAACTAGGAAGGACTGCGGGTTAATTTTGAAGAAACTCAGGGTCTCTTTAGCAAAAGCACCGGGGCGGCTCTAGTTCGGCTCGGATCTAACAGATGCACGATGCAAGGATCGCGTGAGCGCAAGAATCGCTAAAATCGGAGTCAAAATGTGAAAGGTATGGCTAAAACAAGATTCTAGGGACTTATTTGCAAGAAATCTAGAAAGGGCATCTCTGGAATTTCTTTTGAACTAGGAAGGCCTGCGGGTTAATTTTGAAGAAACTCAGGGTCTCTTTAGCAAAAGCGCCGGGGCGGCTCTGGTTCGGCTCGGATCTAACAGATCCGATCCGTTGGATCCCGATCTAATGGCTGAAACAGGGCGGGGGCGGCTTGAGACACGGCTGCTGGCTCAGCTGCGGCTCGGCTCTGCTCGGGAGATGGCTCAGGCCTACGGCAGCTTGGCTAGCGGCTCTGGCGACGGCGCGGCTTGGAGCTAGGTGGAGCTGGCGGCTCGGGCGGGCGGCGCTTTGCGCCGGCGGCAAGCAGAGGTAGCGGCGGACCGCCGGAGTACACCGAAAAACAGTGCTCCGGGGCTCGGTTCGTGGTGGGGTTAGGCCGGGGAGGGAGAGGGGCGACGGGGAACACGGCTAGGGGGTCCAGGAGGTGCGGCGGTGGCCGGAGGTGGCCGCTCGGCGGTGAGGGGGGGAGCCGCGGCTTCGGTGAGGAATCGCCAGCGAGATAGAGCGACAGAGATAGAGATAGGGGAAATGTGGTATGGGCTGGGCTTCCTCACCACCTCACCTAGCTCCGGTGACGAACGAGCGGTGAAGAGGCACGGCGGGGCGGCGGATCGATGGTGACGGCGCACGGGAGCGGTGCTCGGTGGCGGTGGCGCAGAGCTACAGAGCGAGGAGCGTCGACAGCGGCAGCGCAGAGCTGCAGAGCGAGGAGCGTCGACGGCGGCGGCGCACGGGAGCGGTGCTCGGTGGCGCAGAGCTGTAGAGCGAGGAGCGTCGACGTGGGGCAGCGGCGCGGCGGCGGTGGGTCGAGGCGGCGGATCAGAGGGCGGTAGGGAGCAGTGGAGGCACGACGCTGGTGACCTCCAACCCGGTGCCTTAGGTGCCCAACGGGCGGGAACTGAAATTCCCCTTTGGCACCGGGTTGGGAACGAAAAACCGGTTGCCTTTAGGGTATTTTGAACATTTACTTTTGTAGATTCTTAGCGGGATGAGATCTGAAATCCCTCGATGCTCAATGATAACTCTGTGTAATTTGCGCGCCGCGGCCACGGTTCGAACCCGTGCCAACCCGCTTTTTTTTTTCAAATTGCCTGCCTTAGGTACCGGTTGACAATTCTAACCGGTACCTAAGGCTTTCTTTTAATTACTACATAATAAATCATTTAGGTGCATAACTAATTATTTTAATTGCATAATAAATCAAATAATTGCATAATAAATTATTTAAATGCACAATAATTCTAATTACTACATAATAATTCATTTAGGTGCATAACTAATTATTTTAATTGCATAATAAATCAAATAATTGCATAATAAATTATTTAAATGCACAATAATTCTAATTACTACATAATAATTCATTTAGGTGCATAAGTAATTATTTTAATTCCATAATAAATCAAATAATTGCATAATAAATCATTTAAATGCTCAATAATTCTAATTACTACATGATAAACATTTAGGTGCATAACTAATTATTTTAATTACATAATAAATCAAATAATTGCATAATAAATCATTTAAATGCACAATAGTTCTAATTACTATATAATAAATCATTTAGGTGCATAACTAATTATTTTAATTCCATAATAAATCAAATAATTTCTTAATAAATCATTTAAATGCACAATAATTCTAATTACTACATGATAAATCATTTAGGTGCATAACTAATCATTTGAATTGCAGAATAAATCATAATAAATCAAATAATTGCATAATAAATCATTTAATTATCCAATAAATCAATTCAATGCATAAGAAATCTAATAATGTTCACAGAAAATATTACAAGACATAATCATTCAACAAAGGGAATATTAACGATTGTTCGCTTTACAATCGTCTCTTCATTATGATCATGACGTGCGTACGGAGCCTCCTCTTCGGCTAAAAGAATACTTGTGTCAACCTCCACTGCGAACGGAGTCATATCTTCAACCTTATTGTATTCTTCTTCATCTGTGACATCGTCGACTCCCCACAATTTTTTTTCCTGCCAGAATAATATGGCGCTTTGGCTCATCTCCAGCACCTACAAATCTTGATTTATTCTTGGACTTGTCCTTTCTCGGTTTGCTAGACATGTCCTGCACATAGAAAACTTGAGTGACATCTTTATCTAGGACGAATGGTTCGTCTCGATAGCCAAGCTCTTTGAGTTCTACCATTGTCATTCTGTACTCGTCGATATCGACACCTTTTCCTGTGAGTTTAACCCATTGACAATGAAATATAGGTATTTTCAACGGTCCATAGTCGAGGTCCCAGATCTCTTCAGTGTAACCAAAATATGAGTTCGTTTGGCCACTAGAGTCGGTGGCATCTATACGGACACCACTATTTTGATTGGTGCTTTTGTTATCTTGGGCTCTTGTATGAAATGTGTAACCATTAATTTCATATCCTTTGTACATCAAGATTGAATTTGCCGTACCCCTGGCCAGCCAAGCTAGCTGCTCATGAATTTGATCGTTAGCCATGACTTCCTTCTGCAACCAGGTGGCGAATGTATCGTTATGATATTTTGTAATCCATATCTCAGACTTCAAAGGGTATATGTTTCGCACAATTTGCATGTACTCCCCCATGTATGGAGCCACCAAGGCTGATTGTTGCAGAACTGTGAGATGTGCTTTGCTCAACGTGGCATGATTTGTGGCATTTACTGATTTTCTTCCAAGTGTGCCCTTTGCAATCAGCCGCCCCTCATGACGTGATACTGGAATCCCAATTGGGCAGAGTTCTACCACATAGTCAACACAAAACTCAATGACCTCCTCTGTGACGTAACCCTTCGCAATGCTTCCTTCTGGACGAGCCCGATTACGAACGTATTTCTTTAGGACTGCAAAGTATCATTCAAAAGGGAACATATTATGAAGGAAAACAGGACCGAGAATACCAATCTCTTTGACCAGGTGAACTAGAAGATGCGTCATAATATTGAAGAATGATGGAGGAAATATCATTTCAAGACTAACTAAACTTTGGATAACATCCTCTTGTAGCCTGCTTAAACTCGATGGATCGATTGCCTTCTGAGAAATTGTGTTGAGAAAGGCGCATAGCTTTGTGATTGTTGCTCGAACATTAGCTGGTAGAATACCTCTAAGTGCAACTGGAATCAATTGCGTCATCAACACGTGACAGTCATGGGACTTTACGTGTGCGAATTTCTTCTCTTTCAAGTTCAGTAGCCTCTTTATATTCGAAGAGTAGCCTGATGGGACCTTGATACTGTTCAAACAGTCGAACATACTTTGCTTCTCTTCCTTACTAAGAGTGTAGCACGCAGGACCTAGATAATAATGTCCTTTATCCCTTTTTTTCTGGATGTAGGGCGGCCCGTTGTTTGATACATTGAAGATCTTGCCGCGCTTCCAATGTATCATTTGCCTTACCGTAGACACCAAGGAAACCTAGAAGGTTCACACAAAGATTTTTTATTAGGTGCATCACATCAATTGCGTGGCAGACGTCTAAGACTTCCCAATAAGGTAACTCCCAAAAAATACTCTTCTTCTTCCACATAGGTGCACGTTCGTCATCACTCTGCACTGATTTGCTGCTGGGTCCTTTTCCGAATACTACTTTTATATCTTTGACTATTTCAAACACCATTTTCCCACAATAGTGCCTTGGCTTGGTACGATGATCTGCATTTCCATCGTAGTGAGCATGCCTCCTCCTTAATGGGTGCTTGATTGGAAGAAATCGACGATGACCCATATACACGATCTTCCTACAGTGCTTGAGGTACATGCTGTCGGTTTCTTCTAAACAATGGGTGCATGCCCTATAACCCTTATTGGATTGTCCAGAGAGGTTACTTAGTGCTAGCCAATCGTTGGTGGTTACGAAAAGCAATGCACGAAGGTTAAAATGATCCTCTGCGTGCGCATCCCACATACGAACACCCTCCTCTTTCCACAACAATAGAAGATCCTCAATCAGTGGTTTTAGATACACATCTATATCGTTACCGGGTTGCTTCGGGCTAGGGATAAGCACCGGCATCATAATGAATTTTCGCTTTATACACAATCAGGGAGGAATGTTGTATATACAGAGTGTCACAGGCCAGGTACTATGGCCACTGCTTAGCTCACCGAAAGGATTCATGCCATCCGTACTTAAGCCGAATCTTATATTCCTCGCATCATTTGCAAATGTTGGGAAAGTTCTGTCCACTTTTCTCCACTGCGACCCATCAGTGGGGTGTCTCAACATATTGTCTTGCTTATGTTCTTCTTTGTGCCATCGCATCAATTTAGCATTCATTTTGTTCATGAACAAATGTTTCAGACGTGGTATTAGAGGAATATATCACATCACCTTGGCAGGCACCCTCTTCTTGACACGCATCCCCTCAATGTCGCCTGGATCATCTCGAGGGATCTTATACCGGCATGCGTTGCATACAGGGCATGAATCCAAATTTCATACTCACCTCGATATAGGATGCAGTCATGAGGACAAGCATGTATCTTCTGTGCCTCTAATCCTAAAGGACAAACAACTTTTTTTTGCCTCGTATGTTGTCTCCGGCAAGGTGTTACCCTCAGGGAGTAAGTTTTTTATAAGTTTCAGCAACTCCTCGAATCCCTTGTCAGGCAAACCATTTGATGCCTTCCATTGCAATAATTCCAATGTGGTACCCAACTTCTTTTGGTCTTGTTTGCAATCAGGGTACAACAATGTTCTGTAGTCCTCCAACATACGCTTCAGATCTCTCGATTCCTTTTTTGTTTCGCAACCTTCCTCAGCTTCGCGCAGCATCTGACCAAGATCATCTTCTACAACGTATCCTTCAGTATCTTCTTCAGGCTCACCCATTGCAGTGTCATTGAAAAAGGAATTATAATTGGCTACAAAGTCAGGAATCTTGTCCTCTTCTTCTACATTATTATCCAGCACAATTCCTCTTTCGCCATGCTTGGTCCAAACATAGTAGTTCGGCATGAAACCACTATTGAACAAGTGACTATGGATGGTTCTTGATGATGACTAATCCTTCTCATTCTTACAGAATTTGCACGGACAACGAACGAAACTGCCATACTTGTGTTTCTCGGCCGCTTCTATGAATTCATGCACGCCATCCATGAACTCCTTTGAACGCCGGTCGGCCATGTACATCCAATGCCGACTCATCTGGATCCACAATACATTTATATACATCATTGAACTATACAAATAGTTCATTCACACTACCAATTTATAACAATATATTTATATAATTGATAATGCATATAACTATAATAAATATATACTATTCACTTATCAAATAAATTGATAAAACATATAAATACAATAATTTGATAGTATTCAAATATCAAATAAATTGATAACCCATATAACTACAATAAGATGCTACAAATAAAAATAATTATCACATGTATAAACTAAATCAAATAATAACTATTTCTAAAAATTAATTGCTAAGTTATAAAAAAATAACTAACCTTTTTTCAAAAAAAAAGCAAAAATTCGCCTCCCCTCACCTCACTCAGCTGCCATGAACAGTGAGTTCACGGCAGCTTGAGGGGGGGGGGCAGCGGCTGGGGTATTTATAGGCTCGGGCCAAAGGCACCGGTTGGTTTGAATGACCCGGTGCCAAATTTTGTTCAATAGCACCGGGTCAAGGCACCAACCGGTGCCTTAGACCCGATCTCCTGGCAGCTGCCACATTTCATCAACATAGGAACCAGTTATTACCATCAACCGGTGCCTATAGCGCCGACTTCATTTGGTACCGGGTGGTGGTTCAAACCGGTTCCTATGCTGACGCATTGGAACCTGTTGGAACCACTACCCGGTGCCAATTGTTCTCCACTAGGTTGGTCCAAGGCCAAAGGTACCAGCTGCTGTTGCAGCCGGTACCGATGGGCCTAGACCCATGGCTCGTTTTCTAGTAGTGCGCGCACGTTGGCTCCTGCTCCAGACGGCCATCGTCCGCACACGCCGACGTTCACGGCTACTGAGGGCACTCGACCGCTGCTCCGACGTTCGCCGTGTCCGACGGCTATCCCGAGGGCCGCTGCTCCGATGGCCACGGCTCTTGACGGTCCTCGCTCCCGGCAACCGCAGCTCCGACGGCCATCGATCCCAACGGACACGGCTCCTGACGGCCATCAATCCCGACGGCCGCTGTTTGGAAGGTTAGCCATACTCCTGAATTTTGTTTTTACGTTTCTTTTGCAGGTGAAGATCACCGTTTGAATTTGCAACAAGCCTGCAGGTTTGCTTCGGCACTGCCGGGAAGGGTGCCATAGATGCGCGACACGTTTGCTTCGCAGTCGCCGAGAAGGGTGCCCTAGACGCCGCGAGCAGGCGAAACGCCGGACGACCACGCTCTTCGCCGACAGCGCGACCAATCGGCGCGACCACGCCGACGACCACGGTCTACATCGATGGCGCGCCTCGACTACAAGGACCAGCGTGTTCCGCTTGGGGATGTAACCAACATGCTGAATCAAGATGTTGCTCCTAAAAAAAGGACAAGAGTTCTTGAAGACGGTGAGTGCCACAACATTAGTTGGTTCAATTTCAGTATCTGGAAATAGGGCCGTCTCCAGCAATGCGAGGCCGCAGGATGAAATATAAAATGGGGTCCCAAAATATAGAAGAATAATATGTTAAATATAACTAATATATTTTGTTATGCAATTATACAACTCTTATTTTTAATAATAATAAATAAAAGTAAATCAAATTTAAACCACACTTCATAACTAATCAACAGAGAAAAGAAGAGATTGAAAAATAAAAACACCAAACCTGCCGGGGAGTGGAGCGTGGTGTCCTAGGGCCGCAGGGCGCTAGACACTATTGTTGCCCTGTTGGTCAGTCCTCCCAGGGGCCAACGCCCAACGGGCAACCGGCAGGCTCCCAGCGGCCACCGCGGTTGCCATTGCGGCTGGCAGATGCAGGCGCAACCCAGCCCTAGCTAGCAGCGACAGCGATCGGATGACGATTCATATTCTATTTCGCTGATGATGATTCGTTCACCAGAGTAGAGTACCTAGCTGCCGAACTGCGCCTTGACCCAACTATTTGAAGGCGTATTGGTCCAACTACTTGGGGCCCCTCAGTTTGAGGGCCCCTGGGCCGTCGCCCAGCTCGCCCTTGGCCATGGACGGGCCTGTCTGGAAAATAAATTCTCCTTCTTATCTAGATAATATATTGTGTAATGTGTGCACGTCTGTTTCCTAGATGATGATCTAAGAAACGTTAGGCGTCAAAAAGCTAGAGATCGTTATGCGAATATGCCACCAGATAAGAAGGCAGAACTTAATGCAAAGAAGAGAGTGTGAATCAATTTTGGATCCAACTTTGGATTTGTTATATCAATTTTGAATCTCATTATTTTTAAATATAACATAGTTATTTTTTAAACATGTAATATTTTAAATATATTGTTCTTTAAACACGTGCCTCCCTATTAGTGCCTTAAACAGGAGAAAGTTTCGGACGGGCAGACAAATGCGCCGTGGATACCGTAATTACGATTAGTTTAAACTAGCACACATCCAATCCGATTAGTGTGGGTTTCCTACCGAAGACGGGTGGTTGTGCAGTGCCCGCTAACCCATATCACACCAAGGCAGGGTGGCATCATATATATATATACACACAAGCGCGCGCGCTAAACAAGTTAGCATACAATATTGTAATTGTTTTACATGATGAATGATTCAAAATATTACAACATTATAGAATAATATATTATTTGCACAAATGGAACAATCGAATGTACCATTGTACTTTTGATCAATCCAAATATACTTTTAGCGCTGCACGCGGGAGTGGTGGAATTTGTCCTACCTTGCTTAACGCAAGGTTGTCGTGACCTTCTTATAAGGCTGAGTGCTCGCTACGATTTCGAAATTCCGAAATGCGCTTACATGTCACTGTATGCTCTCCATGCCTTCGCGTGTTGGGTGTGGGTGTGAGTGTGGGTTTGGGCTTGTCGGGCTCCCTGCGGGTCGAACCTGTCGTTGGGTACCCCGTGGGTCGAGCCGGGTAGGCCCTTACCCCCCAAAAGGCAAATTTTTTTCTTTCTCATGGGCATTTTTTCTAATTATTGTACCTCTATACAATTTAATTTTGGCGTAAATACTTCCTCATGCATTCATTTTACCAGGCATTTTTTCTAATTATTATACCTTTAAAACTTTATTTTTCCGTAAATACTTATGCATTCATTTTACCATTCGTGTTGGATGCTAATTGATGTGCACAGTACAACATTTAGGAAATTAAATTAACATACATTGCATTAATATTAGGATATTAATGTAAAGGAATTATTTTAACACATCTAATTCAATTTCTATATCAAAATCAAAATAGTGTGACCGACTTCTTTATTTGACCAAAACATGAAAGAGAGAATTCTATTCCTATATAACCACGATCCATTCAATGTATTCAACATATCCAAATCCAAATATCTAAATCTAAATATCAGTATATTCAATGTCCAATCTAAATGATTAAATCGTATATTACTGACAGACCCTGCGTGGTACCATGATGGTATGTTTTCTTTCTCTAGGCATTCTTTTTGACCATTTTTTCAGTAGACATTATCGCAAATCTAATTCTCTGCTTTGCCTTATTTTTCTTATGATTACTAACAGCAGAGACCATACCAGCTTCATCTGTCGTTCCCATAAAAAAGAAGCTTGTAGGGTTACGTAAAAAGATCACAGGGAATGCAACTTGCATGCGCAGTTAACCAATTAGTAATACCTTTTTTCTGAGGTATTTGGGTTGGCGATAGGAGTTTTGCTGCTTATCCAAATGTTCCTTGTATAGGAATCATAGCGATGAAGCCAGTTATCGGAATCATCTACCCCAATATTGAGTGGGACATCTGTACACTAGTAAATAATTTTTAGTTTAAATTTAAATGAAAATATTTAATAGTCCCACATGCAAATGGGGTGTTTGTGAATCCTAAGACCATGACATATGAATGAAATTGTTGGAAATATGCGTTTAAAGAGACCAGATTTCAATTTGAGGAAAAATAGAACTAACATCGCTACTGCTATCTCAAACAGAATTGAAAACTGATAGAGTAAAACGAGCTGAAACATACTCATGTTAAATTCGATTACTCTTACCGATCAGCGCTCCGTCCTCGTGAAGAGACGATGCAGTGCAGATTGTAGCAGCGCAGAACGTACTCGATCGGTCTCGAGCGGTTGTGCAGTTGAGCTGCCCAAAAGTCTTATTGTCTATCAGTGTTTACCGCCAAGCCTGCTCAGGGATACCCTTAGCAGTAAGGTTTATAGGTAGGGATCGACTGCTCTGGAACTCGATGGTGCAAGGAACACAAAGATTTAGATAGGTTCGGGTCGCGAGTCGCGTAATACCCTATGTCTTGTGTGGTTGTTTGTATTGCCTTAGGTGTTGATATTGATTTGAGGGGGTCCCTGCCCGCCCTTATATATCCGGGGGGACAGGGTTACATGAAAAGTCCTAGCCGAGTACAGTTAAAGACCTACTACAATACAATCGGGTAGTTTCCTTTGTACTGCAGCTAGTTCTACGCCTGTTCGGGTAGTTACAAGAGAGGTAAGGTACATCCATGAGCTATCCTTATTCTAGAACATTTTATGCCTATATTGGCGCTCCTTAAGTATCCATTTTATCCCCTGTTTAACTTTGATAATGGCATGAATTTAATATCAAAATCACTAACCATCCTAACCTCGGCCCGATTATTGGTCGTTTTCGCATTTGCACATATAGTTTGGAGATACTTCATTTTTGCAGTTTTTTGACCAATTTTGGAGCATAAAATGACGAGGCCCATGATCACGCAATAACACGAAGAAAGATGAAGGCCAAAGCCCAAACAAAGGACCAAAGGCCATGACGACTAGAAGCCCGTTCACGCACATCCACCCTCCAATGAAGCCCAAAGGACAAAGCCCACAAGATGAGATCGAGATAATTCGGGGCTAAGCAAAGCAAATAGAGATTTATGGAAGGATTCTCCGTCCTATCCTTTCCCTCAAAGAAATCTCGAAGATAACGACGTCCAACGGGGGTGCAATCGTGAAAGGTATAAACTCCAGAAGACTTGGGGAGAAAGGAGGATGCGAGGCCCATTGAGCTAGCCGGCCCAGGCCCTTTTCAGGGAGTCTCGGCCTCCCCTTCGACCTAGGGTTTCCTGAGGCTATTTAAAGACCCCTCCCCCAGGCTCCCGCAAGAGATCAATTGGGGAGACGACGCCAAGGAGCAGAGAAGATAGAGGGACATGTCTCGGAGAGCCGAGGGTCGTGCTAGTTGTCTAGGGGCTTCCCTAGCTGACGTGAGAACCTTGCAAGGAAGACCACGTCGGAGTTCTGGAGCTAGGATCATCAAGATCAAGGTAGGGCCCGGTTGTGATATTGTGATGTACAATCATTCATGGTGAACTTACTTGTGATTCTGAATTTTTAGCGACCATGTTCTCTCTTTCGATTTCGTTCTTTTCTTTGGGTTTGCTTCATCCTAGATCTATTATCGAGATAGATCGCTTAGCATGATCTTGTAGTCATGGTGGCTAGAGGTTCATGGCGGAACTACCAAAGGGGGGTTCGACTTGCTTCAGGGTGCTTTCGTCCAAAGGGGGGCGTCGTGACAGGGCGTTGCTTTAGTAGATGGGGTATTGAAGGATCGGATTGGAGATTTTGGGTTTAAAGATGCTTTTCATTGAGATTCACATCTGTCTTGCTTCACTACATCTGGCTTGAACTACAACATATGCATGATCTAGGTGATCTAGATTGGTTATCTCTAACTTTCTCTTGCTACCTTCGGTGTTTGCTGTTTTTAGTAGATTAGATTCGTTTTACACCACCTCAACACAAAGGATTCTCTATGTTAGTAGATTATTTCTTGTATCTTTGGTTCCGTGGATTGATAAACCTTGGGGGGATACTCAAAGGGAAAAGCTACACGATCCCGTGCGCTTGCGGTATATAAATTGGGGCGCTAAGGAGCGTCAACAAGCTTTTCTGGCGCCGTTGCCGGGGAACCATCGATTTAAGATCCAATCTTACTTGCATTCGTAAATATTTCTTTTTCTTGATTTTTCTTTTTGACCTTTTTTAGACCTCTTATTTTTTTGTGCTAACTAAAAAAATGGATCTATTCCACAAAAAATCAATCTAATCTAGAGTTTGCTTTATTTTGCTTTATTTTTCTTTTATGTTTTAGATCTTGTATATTCATCTTTTAGATCTCGTATATATTTTTGTTTTCACTAACCCCTAACAGGAGATGGACGGGAGCCTCTCCAACAAACCCGAAAATTTTGTGGATGATCCAGAAAAAAATTTACAGGTAAAGGAGACGAGAAGCACGATCAAGGAAGCTGGAACTAGTAGATCCAAAAGAAGAAGTCGCCGGTTCATCGTCTTCACCTCAAACGACTCTACCAACAAGTCCAAAGGAGGCGCCACTTCACCGAGGGATGGTGCTACCGGAGCAGGAGCGTACGATCGGAGAGCTATGCACTCCGGACATTCGGGACTTGCCGATCCAAAATCTCGACAACATCAGAGTTCCATTCGAGATCAAGACTTCAATCATAAGGATGGTGCAAAGCTCGCCCTTCACTAGAAAAGAAGATGCTAATCTACATCTTCAAGCATTCCTCCAACTATGCTGCACCTTTGACATGCAAGAGATGACTAAAGATCAAATGAGAGCGAGGCTCTTTCCATTCTCTCTACTTGGGAGAGCGTTGCAATGGTTTCATTCTCTACCGGCACACACGGTGCAAAATTGGGAGTCCTTGATGAAGGAGTTCATGACGGAGTTCTACTCGCCGGGCAAGACCCAAATTTTGCGCAACAAGATTTCTACATTCGCGCAAGCCCCGACGGAGACTATTGCGGAAGCCTATGAGCGCTTCAACGACTACATCGGTGCCGTACCTCATCATAAGTTCTCAAGGGAAGATGTGGTCCAGAAGTTCTATCAAGGCCTCACTACTGCATCAAGGGGGATTATTGACACATCGGCAGGAGGATCGATCATTGAGCTCACGCCGACTCAAGTTTTCAAGCTATTCAAGAAGGTGGCAGACAATGACGCATGGGCATCATCGGGGCGTCTACAACCACTCCAAGCCGTGGGCGCCGCGAAGAGTGTATTGCAAGTGGAACGTGAAGAAGTGCTAGAAGGGAAGATCGACTCGCTCATGAGAAGGTTGGAGAAGATGGAAGTGGAAAAGAGAGAAGCTCAAGCTATTGATTTGAAGGCGGCCGAAGCAAGGTCTACATATGAAGAATGTGGAGAGTACGGCCATGTCCAAAAGAATTGCCCGGAGGAAGTCAAGATGCTCGACTACATGAAGGGAGAATGGATCCCGCAACCCAACTTCCGCTATGGGCAAGGTAGACCTCAATTTAATGCAAGCTCTTCCATTCAAAACTCGGTGCCTCTTCGTATACAATTGAAGGAGTTCATGGAGGAGCAAGGCAAGATCAACAAGGACACCATCACCAAGTTCAAGGCTATGGACAAGATCTTGGAGAACATTGATGGCAAGGTGACGGAGGTTGGGAGCTCTAACCTTCAAGTACTCAACATGATGAAGATGCTAGAAACGCAAGTAGCCCAGCTCGTCGGACGCCTATCTAGCAACGAAGGAAAATTGCCCGGGCAACCTCAAGGTCCGGAGACGGCAAAGGCAATTCAAACTCGCTCGGGAAAGGAGACCGAAGAACCCGAACATGCGGCGGGAGCAAGGAAGTCTAAGCGAAGAGTTGAAGTGGAGAATATCACCAAGGAGAAGGCGCCTACTCCTACACCAGAGATAGTCACCGAAGAGCCGGAGTTTGAAATAGATGATATAGACACCAAGATTCTACCGCCAAGGCCACGATACCGCAAAGGTAAACATGAAGATGAGCAATTCAACAAATTTGTTGATATGGTACGCGGGTTGAGCATCAACATGCCACTCTTGGACGCTCTACAAGTTCCAACATATTCTCGCTACTTCAAAGACATCATGGGAAATAAGCGCGAGATACCGCTAAGAACCGTCAAGCTAACCGAGGAGTGTAGTGCGGCAATCGTTAATGAAGCTCTTGAGAAGAAGAGGGACCCCGGATGTCCTACCATCCCGTGTTCCATTGGATCTCTTATGTTTGAAAGAGCACTTTGTGATCTCGGCGCAAGTGTGAGCGTCATGCCAAAGAACGTGTTCGAGAAGTTAAGCTTACCGGAGCCGGAACCCACCGCCATGTGCCTAGAGTTAGCGGACAATTCCGTTCGCTATCCTTTGGGAAGCACCGAAGATGTGCCCGTGAAGATTAGAGAACACTTAGTCCCCGTTGACTTTGTGATTCTCGATATGGGAGAAGGGGCAAAGTGCCTCTCATACTTGGGAGGCCTTTCCTCAAGACCGCAAGGGCGAACATCGACGTTGGCAAGGGGGAGATCAAGTTCGACATCAATGGCACCACAAGCGAGTTCAAGTTTCGTCCACGCCTCGAGGTATGCAACATGATCAATGTCAAATATGTTCTGCCTCACCGCCGTGTCACAGAGGAAAAGCTGAAGAAAGAAGAGGAGCCGAACAAGAAGGAAGCGAAGGAGAAAGAAGTCGTCGCGTCCATCGCGACAAAGAAGATCGCTGCACCCGTCAAGATAAAAGCTAGAAGCACGCCTGTGAAGACCAAAAAGATGACTAACCTGGGAGACAAACTCGCACCAAGGATTGTGCGGAAGTGGGTACCCAAGACTGTAGCGCCATCACCGAGCGTTGGTCTGAAGTGAAGAAGAAGAAAGACTAGCTATAGACTATAAATGAAGCGCTTTGTGGGAGGCAACCCGTTCGTCGAGTCAAGAATAAAGCTGCCGGGAGTTCAACCCGTTAGTCGAGTCAAGAATAAAGCTGCCGGGAGTTCAACCCGTTCGTCGAGTCAAGAATAAGCTGCCGGGAGGACAACCCGCGAGAGATTTGGGTAAGTGAGTCAAGAATTTTGCTACGCAAGAACATGATAAACTTTTGAACATTTGGTCGTTCGGTCGAACAATTCGATTTGGATTTTATTCGCTCGGTCATTTCGATGTTGTTTCTTATTTTAAACCAATGACATGAGCCATCCTATGATTTATTTGCCTCTTCTTGAGAAAGCCACATCCAAATTTCCATACCTATTTTTGACGACCGTCCTCTTCATGACGGTGGGTCCAAGTTGAGATAAAAGACAAGAGTAGAGCCGCGCTATGTTTATATTATTTAAATTCTTGATGCGTAGGTTCGCTCAAACATAGAGAGAATTTTCAGTTTCATAGGACTAGAATTTTCCTAACTTTAATTGTTCAATTTTTCAAAAATTTCTCTCTCATTTTGGAAAAAATTAGAACCTAAACCCAAGACCCACGGTTGAATTCGAGATTGTTCGCTATCAATTCATAAATGTGAACGGTTCCGGTGCAACCAAAATTAATGTAGTCAGAAAATATTTTTCAACTTACAAATGTAAAGATGTTTTGATTCCCCTCTGATTATTCATTTAAGCTCAATGCATGCTTTGAGTTAATTCTGAAATTTCAAAGTTAGAGGAGGATTCATCATCTAAGCATGATTTGGAGAGGGTTTATGTGCTTGATTAACATCTATTGATCAAAGTGAGTTCACGGGAAGGAATTGTGCTCTCTACCTACACCACATGCAAATGATCCAAAGAAGGGAGCAACCATGCATGGGAAGGACATGAAATTTTCAGCAAAGATGGCACCATGTGATGAATGATGAAGTATGGGACAAAGTGAATGACACAAAGTGAAAAAATAATGTTGCAAGTGGACAACAAGGACAAGGAAGGAGTGGTGCACGGGTTTTGGACGGTGCAAAGCATAAAAGATGTACTGGACAGAGGCAAGAAATTGCGCCAGGAAGTCACCAGAGAAAGATGAAGTGGAGGAGGGCCAGGAACACCCTAGGCCGGCCGGCCCCATGGCCCTAGGCCGGCCGGCCTGGCCACTTTTTAAGTCCTCTGGTGCTCCCCTTTCACAGGTATGCTCCTCACTCAATTCCTTGTTCGTGTTCTTCAAGTTCTTCACCCAGAAAAATAAGATAGAGCTCTGAAAAATTCGTCCACCAAAATCAACTCCAAAAATCTCAAAAAATTCACCACAAATCCTAGTTTGCTCCACTCTTCGATATATTGTTCTCCCCCGGCAAGAAACCCTGGTGTGTTTATTTTTGAGTGTGGGCAGCAAAGAGTCACCATGAGTGGCTTCATGAAGTTCGTCACCGGGAGGAGAAGGACGCGTTCATCAACACCCGACGCATCAGCAAGTTCTTCGTGGAGGCACTCGGTCTCCGGGTTTCCGCGGAGCATGGAGGAAGATAACCCCTCACCGTGGAGTGACATGTTGCTCCTTGATGGGATGAGAGACCCAAGAAGCTCCTCCATGAGATTCACCGAAGGGATGCCACCTCCTCCATGGCGTTCGACAAGGTCATCCGCACCACCGCCATACAAGCCCAAGCATTCCGAATATGGGTTTACCATCTTGTCAATGGAAGAAGAAGAAAGGCTCATGTTCATGAAAGGAAGACTGTGAGCAAACTATGATTTTGATGATGAAGCATTGGAGAAGTTGGGATTCCATCATGACATCTACAAGCTCTTGGAGAACATCGGTTGGAAGTTATTTTCCGACGGTGTTACGGTAGACATGCAAGAAGAAGTGGTTTTGGAGATGTTCATGACACTAGAGAAGCTCTTGGAGAACAGCGGTTGGAAGTTATTTTCCGACGGTGTTACGGTAGACATGCAAGAAGAAGTGGCTTTGGAGATGTTCATGACACTAGAGAAAATAATAAAGGTGGTGGATGATGAAGAAGTGCCATGTCTAAAATTTCGGCTCAAGAATGAAGAAAAGTCATCACCTATGGAGAAATAGGGAGTTTGCTCGGGTTCAAAAGCAATGCAAATGAAATGGTGGAAGTCGAAGATGGAGAGCTCGATGACTTTTGGACGAAGATAGCAAAAGATGTGAATCGCCAAAGGAAGAATATAAGTAATGTGATACTCCAAATATTCCACTCTTGGGTGAGCAAAAGAATTCTCGGGAGGATGAGAGAATCAAAGGTCACCGACCAAGAATTGAATTGGATGTATGCAGCATTGGTGAAGAAGCAAGTGATTGATCCCATCTACATCATGGTTGAAAGATGGATTTGTGAAGCATCATCCGGCACGGGAGAAGTTGGTTCGGGGTGTTATCTTACACTAATAGCCCGAGCCATGAATCGGGGGTTAGCGGTGATCCAAAAATATTATGTCTCGGGAAGAGATATAGGGATTGAACATTTGAGGCAAGGCCATTATATCGGAGGGGATGAAAAGAAGGGATTCACTATTTCTGAGATGGATATTTTCCTCCCCGATCAAAGGCTTAAATTATTCGCAAGAGGAAGGACCGATTGGCGAGTTGAAAACATTGGAGCAAAAGTGAAGAAAACAAAAAGAGGAAGGTTGATTGAAGGAACATCGGCGTCGGCACAACAAGAAAATTTAGAAGTAAAGCTTCCACCACCAAGTTCCGCTTATTGGAGGAATGAATTTCAAGGTGCATCAAGTGGACAAGGACACCCGCAAGGATGGACGAGTCAATGGGAAGGAAACCAAGATCAAGCATGGGGGCATGGTATGGCGGCGCCTCCACCGGTGTACCCGGCGCCCCCACCATTTAGCAACTATGGCTACCCACCCCCATCATACCAAGGAGAGATGCCCGACCCGTCATTTGGAGCACAATTTTTTGACCTCCCTCAACCGGAACAAGGAATGAGAATCATGGGTGCCTATGCAAGAAGAAACATGAAAGACATAGACACCATCCGGAGGCACACAAGCCAACTAGAAGATGAAACCGCGGGAATTGCATATCAAATGGGACTTCTAGGCCTAGTGCCACTGGAACAATTTGATGGAGGAGCATTTGAACAATATTATGACCAAGGATACAACGGAAGAGGCAATCAAGGAGAGTGATCGATGACAAGACCATGAATAAAATGCTCGCACGTGTGGTTTGGATTTTTCTATTTCTTTCCATTTATTTTCAGTATGTGTGCAAGCTTGTGTGTGCGTAGCAATTTTCTGTTTTATTTTTTTAGCATGTGTGCAATTTGCTTTCTTTTGCTTTCATCACCATGATAAATAAATGCATCACCCACGCTTTAATGTTATGGTTAGTAATGATGATAGAAAGTTTGTGCCATGTTAAAATATGATGATCGTTGCAACCTTGTCTACTTTCTTGTGCTTGGTTTATGCATGTTTAAACTAATGCTCTCCCTAACATGATCTGAAAAATTAATTAAATGTCGGCTAATTCAATTGTGGAGGTTATGATAAATTAAGACCCACATCTTTCTATTCTTGCTCTCTTACTTAAGCTTGTCAAGGAAAATTTAATTTGGATTTAATTTTGAGCTAACCTTGTCAATGATACCTTTTGCAATTGCTCTACCCTTCTAAAAGCCTAAATGTTATATCAGGACAAACCATAGAGCAAGATTTATTTTCAGGTGAATTAATTCAAGATTTATCTTCTTTGGTACGAGACTAAGAAGCTGACCATTCCGTATTTTTGTGTACCTCTCTTTTGCTAGCCATTCTATCCATGCATTTTGAGTTTCTATACCGGGAACATCGCAAACCTCGCTGGATATCCACCCTTAACCAAAAACATCTCTTTGTGAAACACCTCCTTGACCACAACCTATATATTGAGTATATATTATTATTTCGACGGCAAAATAATGGAATTAAGAGCAAAATTCAGTAAAACCTAAGCTTGGGAAGCATCAAAGAGTTCGCAGCAGAAAAATCCGAAGAAGTGGCGGCCTACAGGCAGTATGCCGGCTGGCCCAACAACCCTAGGCCGGCCGACCTGGGCCTTTTCCTCCTCTATTGGCTTCAATCTTTTACGAGGAGATGCCCCATTGAATTCCAAAGTTGAGTCCAGAGAATTGATACGAGTTTTGTGCACTCACTCCATCAGATTATCATCACTTCATTGCTTGAGGACAAGCAAATGTTCAAGCATGGGGGGAGGTGGAGTAAGTGCATTGTGTTGCCAACAGTTCTGAGGAGCAAAAAGAAAGAAAACAAAAGAAAAAAAAAGAAAAAAATGATGATGAAAAGCTCCTCAGTTCCATTTGCTTCATTAAACTCCAAGTACTTTGAAGATTATTCTATACTCAATTATTCCAACCATGTGCAATCCGATAACAAGGACTTCAGTTGTGCCTTGGGATCAACCGTTGCCATTTGCACATGTCCACCATCTAAAGTGTGTGTTCCATTCTCTCCCTCTCCACAAAGAAATTATTTTCCAATGGTCTTTTTGACGAGTCTTGGTAAATCCATAAGAAGTATTTCTTGTTTTGATAATATCTTGATTATAATATCTTTTGTTAGGACTAACCTTTCCAGAGCTCCAGATAAAGCCTCACACATATATATGAGAGAAAGAAAGGAGAAAGTTCTAGCAAGTTTGAGAGACAAGATGAGCTGAGAGTTTCCATGAGCAAATTGCAATGAGGTTTTAATTATTGATCTTGGTTTAGCATTGTTTATGGAACTTACTTTCTTAATTCTGAGACTTGTTTAATTTTGAGAGCATGTGTTTAATGATTGTGGTGAAGCATTTAACTTGTATCTACCTTCCACATTGAAAAAGATGGTTACAACTTGAACTATTAACTGCAAAATATTTTTGGCAACATTGTGTTTTCTCGTGTATGATCAAGTGCAGGGATTGGACACCGAAAGGCAATACTGATTTTTATCAAAGACTTACTCAAGGACGAGCAAGGTTTAAGCATGGGGGGAATGTTGGCGCTCCTCAAGTATCCATTTTATCCCCTGTTTAACTTTGATCATGGCATGAATTTAATATCAAAATCACTAACCATCCTAACCTCGGCCCGATTATTGGTCATTTTCGCATTTGCACATATATTTTGGAGGTACTTCGTTTTTGCAGGTTTTTGACCAATTTTGGTGCATGAAATGACGAGGCCCATTGTCACGCAATAACACGAAGAAAGACGAAGGCCAAAGCCCAAACAAAGGACCAAAGGCCATGACGACTAGAAGCCCGTTCAAGCACATCCACCCTCCAATGAAGCCCAAAGGACAAAGCCCACAAGATGAGATCGAGATACTTCGGGGCTAAGCAAAGAAAATAGAGATTTATGGAAGGATTCTCCGTCCTATCCTTTCCCTCAAACAAATCTCGAAGATAACGACGTCCAACGGGGGTGCAATCGTGAAAGGTATAAACTCCAGAAGACTCCAGAAGACTTGGGGAGAAAGGAGGATGCGAGGCCCATTGAGCCGGCCGGCCCAGGCCCTTTTCAGGGAGTCTCGGCCTCCCCTTCGACCTAGGGTTTCCTGAGGCTATTTAAAGACCCCTCCCCCAGGCTCCCGCAAGAGATCAATTGGGGAGACGACGCCAAGGAGCAGAGAAGGTAGAGGGACACCTCTCGGAGAGCCGAGGGTCGTGCTAGTTGTCTATGGGCTTCCCTTGCCGACGTGGGAACCTTGCAAGGAAGACCACGTCGGAGTTCTGGAGCTAGGATCATCAAGATCAAGGTAGGGCCCGGTTGTGATATTGTGATGTACAATCATTCATGGTGAACTTACTTGTGATTCTGAATTTTTAGTAACCATGTTCTCTCTTTCGATTTCGTTCTTTTCTTTGGGTTTGCTTCATCCTAGATCTATTATCGAGATAGATCGCTTAGCATGATCTTGTAGTCATGGTGGCTAGAGGTTCATGGCGGAACTACCAAAGGGGGTTCGACTTGCTTCAGGGTGCTTTCGTCCAAAGGGGGGCGTCGTGACAGGGCGTTGCTTTAGTAGATGGGGTATCGAAGGATCGGATTGGAGATTTTGGGTTTAAAGATGCTTTTCATTGAGATTCACATCTGTCTTGCTTCACTACATCTGGCTTGAACTACAACATATGCATGATCTAGGTGATCTAGATTGGTTATCTCTAACTTTCTCTTGCTACCTTCGGTGTTTGCTATTTTTAGTAGATTAGATTCGTTTTACACCACCTCAACACAAATGATTCTCTATGTTAGTAGATTGTTTCTTGTATCTTTGGTTCCGTGGATTGATAAACCTTGGGGGAATACTCTAAGGGAAAATCTACATGATTCTGTGCGCTTCTGGTATATAAATTGGGGTGCTAAGGAGCGTCAACAGCCTATAAGCAGTCCCGCTGCCCTGGGTCTGACAAGCCCCGAGCTCTTCGTAGCCGAATTCTGCAGGCGTCAAGTACTTGGCTGAGCGTCTTCGAGTACTTCAAGTAGGAAGAACGTCCTTCTGGTTTCTTCTGGGCCTTCCTTCAAATACGTCGAGTAGTCCTCCAAGTACTTTCGCTTGCTCCGAGGCTGTGAGGTGCTCATGCCCCGAAATCTTGATCATATATGGTGCGCGAAGTACTCGCGGTCCATATGGAGTAGCCCCCGAGCCTTAGGTTGAATCGTAGAATTAGGCTGAGGGTCACTTCAGCCTTTTTCATTCGTTATTTTCCAAAAAATTTGCAAAATAAATCTCTGATGCACATATCCCGCAGCCCCCGAAGACAACTAGCACGACCCTCGGCTCTCCGAGAGGTGTCCCTCTATCTTCTCTGCTCCTTGGCGTCGTCTCCCGAATTGCTCTCTGCGTGAACCTAGGGGAGGGGTCTTTAAATAGCCTCAGGGAACCCTCGGTCAAAGGGGAGGTCGAACCGACCTAAAAAAGGCCTGGGCCGGCCGGCCCAATGAGCCTAGGCCGGCCGGCCTAGCACTTTCCTTCGCCGGCTCGCGCTCAACTTTCTCCCCAAGCCTCCTGGAATCTTCTAGAGTTTATGTCTTTCACGATTGCACCCCTTTAGACGTCGTTATCTTCGAGATTTCTTCGAGGAGAAGGATAGGATGGAAAATCCTTCCTTAAATATCTCTTTGCTTTGCTTAGCTCCGAAGTATCTCAATCTTATCTTGTGGGCTTTGTCTTTTGGGCTTCATTGGAGGGTGGATGTGCATGAATGGGCCTCCAATCATCATGGCCTTCGACCCTTTGTTCGGGCTTTGGCCTTCGTCATTCTTCGTGTCATCGCGTGATCGTGGGCCTTGCCATTTCATGCTCCAAAATTGGTCAAAAACCTGCAAAAACGAAGTACCTCCAAAATATATGTGCAAACATGAAAACGACCTATAATTGGGCCGAGGTTAGGATGGTTAGTGATTTTGATATTAAATTCATGCCATTATCAAAGTTAAACAGGGGATAAAATGGATACTTAAGGAGCGCCAACACTACTCGACCGGCGAGTAGTTCTAATATAGATAATACTGGAGATACGGGTAACCAGGCAGTTATCGTGAGGCCTACCCGAAAATTTGGCACGAGGAAGCTTGCCCTAACAAGGGCTCCTATGTAAGTTCCTTGAAACTTGTTATTGTAGGGTTTGTCTTTGTATCGAGTACCTGATTTGTCTTTTCAGTGACGCACTCCTGGAGGCCAGAGGGGAAACTGAAGATGACTCAGCCCCTAAGTCGGTAGTGGAGAAACCCCAGAGTACTCCGGGGATGAGTGCTCGCGAGGCAGAGGAGATGGCAGATGCTATGCTTCGAAATTCTCCACTCCCAGAAGCTGGGAAAAGCGATGGAAAGCTCGCGGAGGGCTGTGGAAGCGACAAGCTTATGGAAGAAGGGAGTGACGAGAAGCTTCCTGAGGAGGAAGGCGGCAAGAAGCTGCTTGAAGAAACCCTACAGGTAAACTTATAATGCCTTGTACTGAAAAAGTACTTTTCTTTGCTCTTAGTTTGGTTAAATAACCTGTTTTTCCTCTAGATTCCCAAAATCTGGGGAATACTGTGGGGAGGATTGAAGATTTGCCAGAAAAGGCAATCTCTGAGGTGCGGGCGAGTGCTTCCCAGGTTTCATCGGGAAGTGTCGTGCCGCAAGAAAAGCTAAAGCTTTCCTTCAAGCTGCTGGGGGTTAGTAGTCGAGTATCTCGAGTGCTTATGTATAGATCGAGTAGTGTATACTGATCCTTTTGTTTTTACTTTTTGGTAGGAGGTATTAAGGCAGGAGGGTAGCCAAGCCCAAGACGATTCAGAGCTAAATGCTCTAAGAGAGGAAGTGAAAACACTATCGTTCGAGAAGGCTACCCTTCACGAGAAGATCAAGAAACTCTCCAAAGCCAAGAAAGGTTAGTCTTTAGCATTTATGATGCAGTCGACTAGATTGTTCTGCCTGGTGTTTATAAGTTTTTCTTTTAATCGAGTACGCAGCTTGCTCAAAATCATTAAAGATTGAGGAAAGTCTAGTACTAGATCTAAAGATTCTTATGTACCGAAACACAGATGAAGGCCGACCAAGAGGCCTACCGAGCCAATCTCCGGAAGGTGTTCAACCGGGAGGTTGCGGTAGTGAGCCGGGAAAAGGCCCTGGCACTGCGGGAGGAGGCTTTTGGCAAGGAGGTGGCCAGTCTTGCGGTTCAGCGGTCCGAACTTGAGACTCGCTGCCAGGGTCTCGAGATCCGCAAGCAGGAGCTGGACAAGCTCTCTGAGACCGTGCAAGGGTAGCGCGTGCAGCTGCAGGAGGCCGCCAGCAAGCAAGCTATTGCTAAGTTGGAGCTTGAGGAGGATAGGAAGTCCCTCGCGAGGCGGGAATCCCTTACTGCCAACATAGAGCTCCAGCTCGAGCGCCAGCGCGAGTCCCTCATGAGGCTGAAGGAGTCGGCGGCGAAGAAGAAAGCCGAGCTCGAGGAGAGGACCCGCGAGGTGGAGGCGACCAAGGTAGCACTAGACACCTGGGTGCAGGAGGCGGTCCGGAAGCTGCAGGAGGACCAGCGCATGGGGTCCAGCGAATCGTCGACTGGGCGAGCGAGGCGAGCTTAGCACTGGTGCCACTTGGAATGAGCCCAATCCAAGTGGCGGAGCTGCCAGCTTCGATTGCTGGCGCCCTCCCAGTGCTGTTCCGCTTCGGATAGGCTCTGGCGTCTGGAGCCGGTCCTTGCTGGCCAGCATGAAGCCGAGGGCCGTGAGCTGATCCGGATGGTGGCGGAGCACATTCTAACCTGCCTCCGGAGCCACGATCCGGCCATCTCGCTAGCCCCCGTGGTCGATGGTCCAGTGGCGGAGACAGAGGCCGCCGCCCGGGAAGGCGTGCGGGACGTCGTCGACTTCGTCGCCGCCTACTTCAAGCGGGAGCCTGCAGACTCCTGAGCTGGACATTGTACTTTCATTTTGTTTTTTATGTTATGTAACAAAACATTGTACTTGTTGAAACTTAATAGAAGAAAATTTCAACTTAGCTGGTTGTCAATTGCTGGTTTGCGGTATGCAGCACCCCGGCGCCCTGGCCCCCTGGCAGATAGGTTCAGTTGTTTGGACCTATCTGCCATCCGAACCGTAGAAGACACTCCAGACCCTCGTATGCGGTTGAGCAAGTGTCCTTGGGGATATGTGTAGCATAGTTTGCAAGTCGAATGAGCGTCTTATTCCCTGTGTAGCAGGAAGAACTACAGAGAGGAGAATCAAACTCGCTTGTATGGTAGTAATGATACTGCAATTTAGCTAGTTGACGCACACAGAATCGATCCTTGGTGTCTGGCTCAAAGCAAACGCTCCGGGCCCCCCTGGAAGACAGGCTCAGTTGTTTTGAGTCTGTCTACCGCCGAGACTGGACCTCGATCTGCATGAAGCCTTTTAAGCAGATGCCGGGACCCCCTGGTAGGTAGGCTCAATGATTTGAGGCTAGCTACCACCAGTCAAGGCTTAACCTGCGTACCACTCAAAGTCACAGCTTAGTACAGAGTGGTTCAATGCTTGTTACAGAGTGGTGGAGTGTGTAGGCTTAGGGTGCGGAACTAGGCTAAGGCGCTACACAGGGCTCCGGACCATTCTAGGAAACAAACACGACTTTACCGGACCTGGCTCTAACGTTCTAGACCCCCCTAGCAGTGGGTGAGGTCATTCTGTCGTACTCGATCCTTTGAGATATGGAGCTGGACCTACCGTGTAGGACTTAGGATGCCAACCCTTGAGGTAGAACGAGGTCCAGGCCCCTAATTACCCAGCTCCGGGTACTAGTGTACTCGTTGCAGGGTGGTGGAGTGTGTAGGCTTTGGGTACGGAACCGCCTAAGCGGCTACATAGGACTCTGGACCACCCCAGGAAACAAGCACTCCCTCTCTAGAGTAGGTCACTAGGGGTCCGAACCCCTCTCCCAGCAGCAAAGGTGGTCCGGACCTATACAGTAGTCCAGCAACTCAATACATATCTTAGTTGTAGCGACCAGAGTGGAAGTCGGCGCGGGGTTAGAAAAGTAAAATCTCGAGAATCGAAATGTGAAATAAAATTTTGGCACAAAGACAGAACCGGGGCAAATTTTTCCTTTGCAACTTGATATACATGGATTGCGCGATGGATGCCAGAGGCCGGGTTTACGAGGGAGGACCTCTACCGCTCTGGGTCACGCGTTAATGCTAGCCGATGGTGCGATGGATGCCAGAGGACGGGTTTACGAGGGCGGACCCCAACTGCTCTGGCCACACGCTAATTCTATCTTATTACAAAGGAAAAAATAATTTCCCTGCTCTGCCTAAGTGTAAAACTTACGCAGATGCTCTATGTTCCATGGGTTGGGCAGCGGCACTCCATCTTCTGTGGCAAGGCGAACGCATCCGGGCCAGCATACTTCTGTAACCTTGAAGGGCCCCTCCCAGCCGGGGGAGAGTTTGTGGAGCCCTGCTCGGTTCAGGATCCGCCTCAGGACGAGGTCGCCAGCCCGGAGCTCCCTACTGTGCACGAACCGTTGATGATGGCTCTTGAGCGCCTAGTTGTAGCGTGCATTTCGGATTGCTGCTCCCCACCTTCATTCGTGAACAAAGTCCACATCGTCGCGCCGCAGTTGTTCCTGCATGGACTCATCAAAAGCCTGGACCTGTGGTGAGCCTAGGTGAATTTCCGGGGGAAGGCATGCTTCAGCCCCGTAGACCAGGAAGAATGGAGTCTCCCCAGTGGCTCGGCTGGGTGTGGTCCGGTTGCCTCATAGTACGCACAGAAGCTCATCAACCCATTTGGCACCATGCTACTTCACGCAGTTGTAGGTGCGGGTCTTGAGTCCCCTGAGGATCTTTGCATTCGCTCTCTCAACTTGTCCATTGCTGCGGGGATGTGCCACGGACGCAAAGCATAGCTGGATGCCGATGTCATCGCAGTACTCCTGGAAGACTCTGCTTTTGAATTGGGTCCCGTTGTCCACAATGATGCGGTTTGGGACGCCAAATCTGCACACAATGGACCTGAGGAATGCGACCGCTGACTTTTTGGTGATCTTCACCATAGGGGTAACCTCCGGCCATTTGGTGAACTTATCGATGGCGACATAGAGGAACCGGTACCCGCCGACGGCCCGGGGGAATGGCCCCAGGATATCCACACCCCACACGGCAAATGACCATGAGGGCAGAATCATTTGCAGAGCTTGAGTCGGTGTGTGTATTTGCTTTGCATGGAACTGGCATGCTTTGCAGGACTTTACCAGCTCAACCGCGTCCTGGAGTGCTGTCGGCCAGTAGAAGCCATGCCGAAAGGCCTTACCAACAAGCGTGCGAGATGAGGAATGACTTCCACACTCGCCTCCATGGATCTCTGCGAGCAACTCGCGACCCTCTCCCTGAGAAATGCACCGCATGAGGACACCATTGGCGCCACGGCGGTAGAGATCCCCTTCTACCACCGCGTAGCTTTAGCCAATCGTACTATGCGCTCAGCGGACACATCGTCATCAGGAAGGATATTGTCTTTCATGTAGTCCCGGATCTCGGAGATCCATGCATCGGGAGCTCCCTGAGCAGGTGGGCGTGGCTCTATGGAGTCTATAGGATCCTCAACAGAGCTCACAATCCAGGGCGGGCACCACAGGTGGAATGCAGCCGGGACCGCTAGCTTCGAGGTGCTAGCCTGGTCCCCTTCACCCAGCTCGGCAGGCTGGGCGGTAGGTCTCAGCAACCGTCTTTCGAAGACTCCCTCGGGCACGGATGCCCAGGTAGATGCTCTCGCGGAGAGATCATCTGCTGCTGCGTTGAGTTCGCGGGGAACATGTTGTAGTTCCAAGGTGTCGAAGTCCTTCTCGAGCTTCCTCACGTGGATGAGGTATGCCGCGAGCTGGGGATTGTTGCAGCTGCAATCCTCTCGGACCTGCTTGATGATTAGCTGAGAGTCCCCCTTCACCAGAAGCTGCCGGACCCCCAAAGGCAGGGCTTGTGTCAGGCCAAAGATCAGAGCTTCGTACTCCGCCATGTTGTTGGTGGCCTTGAACTCAAGGTGCACCATGTACTTCAGCTGATCTCCGTTTGGGTCGATGAAGACCACACCAGCTCCAGCCCACTTCTTGCGGACGGACCCATCGAAGAAGAGTGTCCAGTGGGGCTCGGTGAAGACTGGTGTCCTGGTTTCCAGCTTCGGGGGTCCGGCGTTGAGGTCCGGACCCCCAGAATTGCTTGGGGAAGGAGTCCATTCCGCTATGAAATAAGCCAGGATTTGGCTCTTGACTGCATGGTGAGGTTGGAAGTCCAGTTGGAACTCAGCCAACTCTGCTGCCCACTTGGCGACGTTGCCCGTGGTGTTAGAGTTGTGCAGGATCGCTCTTAGCGGGTAAGAGGTCACGACGACAACTCGGTGTGCCTGAAAGTAGTGGCGCAGTTTCCTGGACGCAATAAGTATGGCATAGATAAGCTTATGCGTCTCAAGATACCTAGCCTTTGCCTCGTGGAGGACTTCGCTGACATAGTAGACTGGCTTTTGTATGGTCCGGATCCTGGTGACCGGGTCCGGCTCGCCCTTATCCACCACGTCAGGTCCTTGGGCCCCCAGCAGTTCTGGGTTCCCACTGGGACGAGGCTCCTCCGGACCCCCTTGTCCGGGGTCCAGACCTTCAGATAGAGGTGAGGCTGACGGGCCCCCATGTCTGGGGTTTGGTTCACCATCCTTGGCCGGGGAGACCCTAGTGTCCCCCTGGCGAGCTTGCTCCGTTCTCTCGGCGACCAGCACCATGCTGACCGCCTCTACAGACGCAGCAAGATACAGAAACAACGTCTCACCGGGCTCTGGAGCCACCAATACTGGCAGTGAGGTGAGATGCCGCTTTAGCTCCTGGAAGGCTTGCTTAGCCTCTTCGGTCCAAGAGAATGGACCGGACCTCCTCAATAGCTTGAAGAAGGGGAGGGCCCTCTCAGCCAGCCTCAATATGAAGCGGCTAAGAGCGGCAAGAGACCCAGTAAGCTTCTGGACGTCCTTGATGCGGCCAGGAGGCCTCATCGCCTTGATCGCCTTGATCTTGGCTGGGTTTGCCTCGATGCCTCGATGTGAGACCAGGAAACCCAGCAGCTTCCCTGCCGAGACGCCGAAGATGCACTTCTCGGGATTCAGCTTAGTGCGCGTGGCGCGTAGCCGGTCGAAGACGAGGGACAGGTCCTCAACTAGTGTTGACCCTACCTTAGTCTTGACCACAATGTCATCAACATACACCTCAACGATATCTCTAATTAGATTACAAAAGGTTTTGTTCATAGCTCGTACAAACGTGGGTAAGACATTCCATAGACCATATGGCATAACAATATAGCAATAAAGCCCATCCACTGTTACAAAAGCAGTATGCTTCCTATCCTCTCTAGACATCTGAATCTAGTGGAAACCAGAGTATGCATCTAGGAAAGAAAAAAAGGAAACACCCAGAGGTGGAGTCCATGATCTGATCGATATGTGGAAGAGGATAGGGGTCTCTAGAACATGCCTTGTTGAGGCTGGTGTAGTCGATGCACATCCGAAGCTTCCCGTTGGCCTTTGGGACGACGACCGGGTTGGCCAACCACTCGGGGTGATTGACCTCCTCGATGAAGCCAGCGTGTAGGAGCTTGCGGACTTCTTCACGGATGAAGTTCTGCTGCTCCACGGACTGCTTCCGAGGCTTCTAGCACACCGGCGTGGCTTCGGGGTAGATCCTCAGATTGTGCTCGATCACTTTCCTGGGGATCCCGGGCATCTGTGACAGTTCCCAGGCGAACACGTCCACATTTCCCCGGAGGAAAGTGATGAGCGCGTCTTCCTATTTCTCCTCCAGGTTTCCGGCGATGTGGGTGGTCCTGGAGGAGTCCACTCCGATCTGCACCGTCTTCACGGGAACATCACCCGGATCAGACGGCTTAACCTTAGGTGCCTTTGCAGGTGCCCTGGGTTGCGAGGTGGATGGGTCCTCCTCGGAACGTGCAGCCTCTACCGCCAGAGCATGCAGTCTCTCAACTGCAGCGACGGTAGCGGTGCGGTCACCCTGCACGGTGAGGACACCGGCAGGGGATGGCATCTTCAAGACCAAATACCCGTAATGGGCAATGGCCATGAAGCGGTAGAGAGCCGGCCGGCCAATGATGGCGTTGAACGGGAGGTTTACCTCCACAACATTGAAATGAACGCTCTCTATGCGGAAGTTCTCCTCGGTCTCGAACGTGACCGGCAGTGTGATGCTCCCCAAAGGGAACACCGGATGTGGGCCCACTCCGGAGAATGGGGAGAGGGAGTCAGCTTGGACTCCGGGATCTGCAGTTGCTTGAATGCTGCATAGATGATGACGTTGAGGCCGGCCCCACCGTCGATCAGCACGTGATAGAGCCTGACGTTGGATATGACAGGGGTGGTGACTAGAGGTAGTACACCGGCCCCAGCCATATTCTCTGGGCAGTCGAATGGCCCGAAAGAGATGGTGGTGTTCATCCACCTGTGGTGCGGCGCCGTCTTCGGGTCCCCCGGCTTCACCAAAAGGACCTATCGGCGAAGGTTCTTCACGTCCCGCCGGGAGACAAGCTCCCAGCTTCCGCCGTATATTACGTACAGCTTCTTGCGGCGATCGTTATTGTCGGAGTCGGAGTTATCGTCGTGGTACACGCCCTTCAGCTCCCGAGCGGGGGATTGGTACCCCAGCTCCTTCTCCCCGGCTGCGGTCCCGCTGTCGGAGGCCTTCTCCTTACCAGGCCGTTGGTGAGGAGGGCGTGAGCCATCCTTGGAGGACTGCTCACGCCGTCCACTGACCCGCTTCGCGAGCTTCTGGAGCTCGCGGTAGTCAGCGGCGCTATGGCGAGCGGTGGGATGCACTGGGCATGAATCTCCGCTGCCACCTTGCGGGTGCGGGTGTTTGCCATGCACATTCTGGCCCCCAGCCGCTGCTGCTGTAGCTGGTGCTGCTGCTGCAACGGCTGGACTGCCAGGTTGCAGCTCCCCGCGACTCCGGTTCTTGTTGTTGTTCTTCTTGCCACCGCCCTGGGCGGTAGCACCGGAGCCACCAGCTTTGGCGTCCCGTCTTAGGGGGCTGAGTGCCATGCGCGGCCCTCAGCGGCCCTGGCACACTTGTCTGCCAGGGAGAAAAGCGTGGTAACGCTTTCCACCTCATGCGTCGCCAGCTTCTCGAGCATCTTCTCATCACGTACCCCCTGACGGAAAGCAGTGATAATAGACGCGTCAGAGATACGAGGAATGGTACCCCGTAGCTTGGGGAAGCGTGAGATGAATGCCCGAAGCGTCTTCCCGGGTTTCTGCCTCACGGCGTGGAGGTGAGCCTCCACACCATGCTGCTGGTATGCACTGGTGAAGTTCGCAGTGAACCTCGCACAGAGCTCCTCCCAAGACTGAATCGTCCCAGGTGTAAGGTTCATGAGCCAAGTCCGGGCTGGAACGGTCAAGGCTACATGAAAGTAGCTTGCCATGACGGCGTTGTTACCACCAGCTGCTGTGATGGCGGTAACGTACACCTGCAGGAATTCTGACGGGTTAGTGGTACTATCGTACTTCTCCGGCAGGTGCGGGCGGAACTTGGACGGCCATGCCACCGCGCGGAGGTGCTCCACCAGCACATCGTAGCCTACCCCAGCCACCGGGGTGCCCGCCTGTATCTGGGCGTTCACCGGGGGCTTGGGCGCCGCCACGTCCAAGTCGGCGTTGAGGTGCGGGCGCTCTCGTGCCCTCTCCACGGAGATGCGGGCGTCCTCACCCGCACGCCTGCGGTTGAGCTCCGCCTGCAGGTCTTCTGTTCGTGCACCCCTCACTCTGGGGGAGCGCACGGATGCCGATGCACCGCCCTGGCACCGGTGGTAGGGTACCACCGCATTGCCAGGCGGAGGTCGTTGCCCAGTCCTTGCAGAACTGGGGGAGGCCTGAGCCAGATGGAGGAGATGGTCAACTTCGTCCCGCCACTGCCTCAGGGCGTCTGGTGAGGCTGCAGCAGCCGGAGAGTTGCGAAGCAACTCCCTAGCAGCCGCCAGCACTCCGCCGCTTGCAGCTTGTGAGGGGACCCTTGACGGGCGCCCTGACTCTTGCCGGCGAGCAACGCGCGCTATCGCCAACGGTGGCTGCTCCATGGGCACAGTTTCCCCTGGCACAGGAAGGCGAGAGGCGTGTGGTGAAGATGACGCCACACCCTCCGTCATCTCCACATCATCCATCCGAACCATGGAGACGAGCAAGAGATGAACTAAAACTAGCTAAGCCTCCCCTACCTAGCGCGCCAAATGTCGTGGTGTGGCAAACCACAGTCGAGTGGCAGAATGCACCCGCCTAAGCCCAGAGGGTGAGTACTCGGGGGTTAGCTAGGACTAGTTCGATCTCTTGGAAGAACATGATGAACACAGCAGGTTTAGAGTTGTTCGGGCCGCCGGAGCGTAATACCCTACGTCCACTGTGTGTTGTATTGCCTTTGCCTCGTGAGAGTCTGCGAGAGCTTGGTGCTGAGTCTAGCGTGCGTCTGTGTGTGCTCGAGAGAGCTTGTCCTATGCAGCGAGTGCCTCCCCTTTATATCTCAAGGGAGGCGCGTACATGGCTGCTGGGTCCCCGACAGGTGGGCCCAACGATGTAGTATAAAATAACGTACTGTTCATACATTATGGCGTTGCAGGCGGAGAAGATCTCATTCCTGGATTTCCTTGCCTGCCCGCGGGAATCCTCCGTCCAGCATTATCCAGGCGCCGTCTTGTGGAAACGGCGCCAGGCGTAGCTTGCGGCGTCACCTGCAGTGTAGCTGAACGGGCCGCGTAGCTTGTGGCGTAGGCGGCATGATGGAAAAGTGTCGTGCTGTCGTATCTATTTAATGCGGCAGACGGGCTCTGCGCAGCTGCATCGCAGGCGGCTGCACTGTGTTCCTCGGTAATATGCGGTCTACAGTGAGGCCTGACAAAGGCTGCCCCGTGTGCCGCAGCGGCAGAGCACGCCTCAACCACCCGCATTGAATGCGGTGGGTGGGCGAGTCTTTCAGTGGAGGACTCGCGCCCACGCCCGCGCCTGCGGAACACGTGGCGGCTCCGGACCCCCCCGGTGGTATGTTGGTTCTACCCGCGTGGGAGGTCGGATGGATGCGGGAGGTCCCGGACCCCTACGGGAGGGGTGGTCCGGAGCTTCCCTTCCTCAGGGTCGCGTGGCGTCATCGGACCCATCCCAGAGCGGGGAGCAGGTCCGGGGCCGTTGGCCCGGTGAGGTAAGAGCCTGACCCGTGGGGCCCGGCTACTCCGCCCCTTATGGCGTAGTTACGGATGATTACGCGCGTCTTGCCTTGCTGCAGTAAGAGTGAGTATCCCTGCTACAGGGTACCGACAGTACTGGAACATGCTGCTGTTGATTGGGCAGCGGCGCAAAGTCATCATCTTCTTCATCGGCATCTCCAGACATATTTAGGAATGAATTAGCTGTCCGGGCATCTTCTTCAGCGATTGACTGGGTGGTGTTGGCCCTCGTATCTTCGTTTATTTTGTCCAACATGTATTGCTTGGCGACCTCGTCATCACCGAAGGGGTCCATCCTTAACTGAAATCATAAAAATGTGTTAGAGTATGTGTCCATCCTTAAATGCAGTAGGAGAATTCTATTCTTTGAACGAATATGCGTGTTTTAAAGAGAGAGAGAGAGTGTGTGTGAGAGAGAGAGAGAGAGTGTATGTATGTTAGAGGGAGAGAGAGAGAGTGTGTGTGTTTGTGTGTTAGTGGGACAGACAAAGAGAGAGAGAGAGTTAGTGAGTGTGTGAGTCAGTGTGTGTGTGTGTTTGTGTGTTAGTGGGATAGAGAAAGAGAGAGAGAGTTAGTGTGTGTGTGCGTGTGTGTGAGCGAGAGACCGAGCATCGGTGAGGAGACAACGAGAGAACGTCGGGGACAAGGAGACAACGAGAGTTAGTGAGAGATCGATCGTCGTTAAGAAGTCGTTAAGAAGGAGAGAGCATCGTGTTTGATTTCATAATTAAGAATGAAGAATTCATAATACATAAATACATGCATGAGTTACAGAAATACACGAGTTACATGATAAATACATGAGTTACATGATAAATACATGAGCTACAGAAATACACGAGTTACATGATAAATACATTAGTTACATGCACGATGCACGATGCAAGGATCGCGTGAGCGCAAGAATCACTAAAATCGGAGTCAAAATTGGAAAGATATGGCTAAAACAAGATTCTAGGGACTTATTTGAAAGAAAAATCTAGAAAGGGCCTCTCTGGAATTTCTTTTGAACTAGGAAGGACTGCGGGTTAATTTTGAAGAAACTCAGGGTCTCTTTAGCAAAAGCACCGGGGCGGCTCTAGTTCGGCTCGGATCTAACAGATGCACGATGCAAGGATCGCGTGAGCGCAAGAATCGCTAAAATCGGAGTCAAAATGTGAAAGGTATGGCTAAAACAAGATTCTAGGGACTTATTTGCAAGAAAAATCTAGAAAGGGCATCTCTGGAATTTCTTTTGAACTAGGAAGGCCTGCGGGTTAATTTTGAAGAAACTCAGGGTCTCTTTAGCAAAAGCGCCGGGGCGGCTCTGGTTCGGCTCGGATCTAACAGATCCGATCCGTTGGATCCCGATCTAATGGCTGAAACAGGGCGGGGCGGCTTGAGACACGGCTGCTGGCTCAGCTGCGGCTCGGCTCTGCTCGGGAGATGGCTCAGGCCTACGGCAGCTTGGCTAGCGGCTCTGGCGACGGCGCGGCTTGGAGCTAGGTGGAGCTGGCGGCTCGGGCGGGCGGCGCTTTGCGCCGGCGGCAAGCAGAGGTAGCGGCGGACCGCCGGAGTACACCGAAAACAGTGCTCCGGGGCTCGGTTCGTGGTGGGGTTAGGCCGGGGAGGGAGAGGGGGCGACGGGGAACACGGCTAGGGGGTCCAGGAGGTGCGGCGGTGGCCGGAGGTGGCCGCTCGGCGGTGAGGGGGGGAGCCGCGGCTTCGGTGAGGAATCGCCAGCGAGATAGAGCGACAGAGATAGAGATAGGGGAAATGTGGTATGGGCTGGGCTTCCTCACCACCTCACCTAGCTCCGGTGACGAACGAGCGGTGAAGAGGCACGGCGGGGCGGCGGATCGATGGTGACGGCGCACGGGAGCGGTGCTCGGTGGCGGTGGCGCAGAGCTACAGAGCGAGGAGCGTCGACAGCGGCAGCGCAGAGCTGCAGAGCGAGGAGCGTCGACGGCGGCGGCGCACGGGAGCGGTGCTCGGTGGCGCAGAGCTGTAGAGCGAGGAGCGTCGACGTGGGGCAGCGGCGCGGCGGCGGTGGAGGTCGAGGCGGCGGATCAGAGGGCGGTAGGGAGCAGTGGAGGCACGACGCTGGTGACCTCCAACCCGGTGCCTTAGGTGCCCAACGGGCGGGAACTGAAATTCCCCTTTGGCACCGGGTTGGGAACGAAAACCGGTGCCTTAGGGTATTTGAAATTTACTTTTGTAGATTTCTAGCGGGATGAGATCTGAAATCCCTCGATAGCTCAATGATAACTCTGTGTAATTTGCGCGCCGCGGCCACGGTTCGAACCCGTGCCAACCCCTTTTTTTTTCAAATTGCCTGCCTTAGGTACCGGTTGACAATTCTAACCGGTACCTAAGGCTTTCTTTTAATTACTACATAATAAATCATTTAGGTGCATAACTAATTATTTTAATTGCATAATAAATCAAATAATTGCATAATAAATTATTTAAATGCACAATAATTCTAATTACTACATAATAATTCATTTAGGTGCATAACTAATTATTTTAATTGCATAATAAATCAAATAATTGCATAATAAATTATTTAAATGCACAATAATTCTAATTACTACATAATAATTCATTTAGGTGCATAAGTAATTATTTTAATTCCATAATAAATCAAATAATTGCATAATAAATCATTTAAATGCTCAATAATTCTAATTACTACATGATAAATCATTTAGGTGCATAACTAATTATTTTAATTACATAATAAATCAAATAATTGCATAATAAATCATTTAAATGCACAATAGTTCTAATTACTATATAATAAATCATTTAGGTGCATAACTAATTATTTTAATTCCATAATAAATCAAATAATTTCTTAATAAATCATTTAAATGCACAATAATTCTAATTACTACATGATAAATCATTTAGGTGCATAACTAATCATTTTAATTGCATAATAAATCATAATAAATCAAATAATTGCATAATAAATCATTTAATTATCCAATAAATCAATTCAATGCATAAGAAATCTAATAATGTTCACAGAAAATATTACAAGACATAATCATTCAACAAAGGGAATATTAACGATTGTTCGCTTTACAATCGTCTCTTCATTATGATCATGACGTGCGTACGGAGCCTCCTCTTCGGCTAAAAGAATACTTGTGTCAACCTCCACTGCGAACGGAGTCATATCTTCAACCTTATTGTATTCTTCTTCATCTGTGACATCGTCGACTCCCACAATTTTTTTTCCTGCCAGAATAATATGGCGCTTTGGCTCATCTCCAGCACCTACAAATCTTGATTTATTCTTGGACTTGTCCTTTCTCGGTTTGCTAGACATGTCCTGCACATAGAAAACTTGAGTGACATCTTTATCTAGGACGAATGGTTCGTCTCGATAGCCAAGCTCTTTGAGGTCTACCATTGTCATTCTGTACTCGTCGATATCGACACCTTTTCCTGTGAGTTTAACCCATTGACAATGAAATATAGGTATTTTCAACGGTCCATAGTCGAGGTCCCAGATCTCTTCAGTGTAACCAAAATATGAGTTCGTTTGGCCACTAGAGTCGGTGGCATCTATACGGACACCACTATTTTGATTGGTGCTTTTGTTATCTTGGGCTCTTGTATGAAATGTGTAACCATTAATTTCATATCCTTTGTACATCAAGATTGAATTTGCCGTACCCCTGGCCAGCCAAGCTAGCTGCTCATGAATTTGATCGTTAGCCATGACTTCCTTCTGCAACCAGGTGGCGAATGTATCGTTATGATATTTTGTAATCCATATCTCAGACTTCAAAGGGTATATGTTTCGCACAATTTGCATGTGCTCCCCCATGTATGGAGCCACCAAGGCTGATTGTTGCAGAACTGTGAGATGTGCTTTGCTCAACGTGGCATGATTTGTGGCATTTACTGATTTTCTTCCAAGTGTGCCCTTTGCAATCAGCCGCCCCTCATGACGTGATACTGGAATCCCAATTGGGCAGAGTTCTACCACATAGTCAACACAAAACTCAATGACCTCCTCTGTGACGTAACCCTTCGCAATGCTTCCTTCTGGACGAGCCCGATTACGAACGTATTTCTTTAGGACTGCAAAGTATCATTCAAAAGGGAACATATTATGAAGGAAAACAGGACCGAGAATACCAATCTCTTTGACCAGGTGAACTAGAAGATGCGTCATAATATTGAAGAATGATGGAGGAAATATCATTTCAAGACTAACTAAACTTTGGATAACATCCTCTTGTAGCCTGCTTAAACTCGATGGATCGATTGCCTTCTGAGAAATTGTGTTGAGAAAGGCGCATAGCTTTGTGATTGTTGCTCGAACATTAGCTGGTAGAATACCTCTAAGTGCAACTGGAATCAATTGCGTCATCAACACGTGACAGTCATGGGACTTTACGTGTGCGAATTTCTTCTCTTTCAAGTTCAGTAGCCTCTTTATATTCGAAGAGTAGCCTGATGGGACCTTGATACTGTTCAAACAGTCGAACATACTTTGCTTCTCTTCCTTACTAAGAGTGTAGCACGCAGGACCTAGATAATGATGTCCTTTATCCCTTTTTTTCTGGATGTAGGGCGGCCCGTTGTTTGATACATTGAAGATCTTGCCGCGCTTCCAATGTATCATTTGCCTTACCGTAGACACCAAGGAAACCTAGAAGGTTCACACAAAGATTTTTTATTAGGTGCATCACATCAATTGCGTGGCAGACGTCTAAGACTTCCCAATAAGGTAACTCCCAAAAAATACTCTTCTTCTTCCACATAGGTGCACGTTCGTCATCACTCTGCACTGATTTGCTGCTGGGTCCTTTTCCGAATACTACTTTTATATCTTTGACCATTTCAAACACCATTTTCCCACAATAGTGCCTTGGCTTGGTACGATGATCTGCATTTCCATCGTAGTGAGCATGCCTCCTCCTTAATGGGTGCTTGATTGGAAGAAATCGACGATGACCCATATACATGATCTTCCTACAGTGCTTGAGGTACATGCTGTCGGTTTCTTCTAAACAATGGGTGCATGCCCTATAACCCTTATTGGATTGTCCAGAGAGGTTACTTAGTGCTAGCCAATCGTTGGTGGTTACGAAAAGCAATGCACGAAGGTTAAAATGATCCTCTGCGTGCGCATCCCACATACGAACACCCTCCTCTTTCCACAACAATAGAAGATCCTCAATCAGTGGTTTTAGATACACATCTATATCGTTACCGGGTTGCTTCGGGCTAGGGATAAGCACCGGCATCATAATGAATTTTTGCTTTATACACAATCAGGGAGGAAGGTTGTATATACAGAGTGTCACAGGCCAGGTACTATGGCCATTGCTTAGCTCACCGAAAGGATTCATGCCATCCGTACTTAAGCCGAATCTTATATTCCTCGCATCATTTGCAAATGTTGGGAAAGTTCTGTCCACTTTTCTCCACTGCGACCCATCAGTGGGGTGTCTCAACATATTGTCTTGCTTATGTTCTTCTTTGTGCCATCGCATCAATTTAGCATTCATTTTGTTCATGAACAAATGTTTCAGACGTGGTATTAGAGGAATATATCACATCACCTTGGCAGGCACCCTCTTCTTGACACGCATCCCCTCAATGTCGCCTGGATCATCTCGAGGGATCTTATACCGGCATGCGTTGCATACAGGGCATGAATCCAAATTTTCATACTCACCTCGATATAGGATGCAGTCATGAGGACAAGCATGTATCTTCTGTGCCTCTAATCCTAAAGGACAAACAACTTTTTTTTGCCTCGTATGTTGTCTCCGGCAAGGTGTTACCCTCAGGGAGTAAGTTTTTTATAAGTTTCAGCAACTCCTCGAATCCCTTGTCAGGCAAACCATTTGATGCCTTCCATTGCAATAATTCCAATGTGGTACCCAACTTCTTTTGGTCTTGTTTGCAATCAGGGTACAACAATGTTCTGTAGTCCTCCAACATACGCTTCAGATCTCTCGATTCCTTTTTTGTTTCGCAACCTTCCTCAGCTTCGCGCAGCATCTGACCAAGATCATCTTCTACAACGTATCCTTCAGTATCTTCTTCAGGCTCACCCATTGCAGTGTCATTGAAAAAGGAATTATAATTGGCTACAAAGTCAGGAATCTTGTCCTCTTCTTCTACATTATTATCCAGCACAATTCCTCTTTCGCCATGCTTGGTCCAAACATAGTAGTTCGGCATGAAACCACTATTGAACAAGTGACTATGGATGGTTCTTGATGATGACTAATCCTTCTCATTCTTACAGAATTTGCACGGACAACGAACGAAACTGCCATACTTGTGTTTCTCGGCCGCTTCTATGAATTCATGCACGCCATCCATGAACTCCTTTGAACGCCGGTCGGCCATGTACATCCAATGCCGACTCATCTGGATCCACAATACATTTATATACATCATTGAACTATACAAATAGTTCATTCACACTACCAATTTATAACAATATATTTATATAATTGATAATGCATATAACTATAATAAATATATACTATTCACTTATCAAATAAATTGATAAAACATATAAATACAATAATTTGATAGTATTCAAATATCAAATAAATTGATAACCCATATAACTACAATAAGATGCTACAAATAAAAATAATTATCACATGTATAAACTAAATCAAATAATAACTATTTCTAAAAATTAATTGCTAAGTTATAAAAAAATAACTAACCTTTTTTCAAAAAAAAGCAAAAATTCGCCTCCCATCACCTCACTCAGCTGCCATGAACAGTGAGTTCACGGCAGCTTGAGGGGGGGGGGGGGCAGCGGCTGGGGTATTTATAGGCTCGGGCCAAAGGCACCGGTTGGTTTGAATGACCCGGTGCCAAATTTTGTTCAATAGCACCGGGTCAAGGCACCAACCGGTGCCTTAGACCCGATCTCCTGGCAGCTGCCACATTTCATCAACATAGGAACCAGTTATTACCATCAACCGGTGCCTATAGCGCCGACTTCATTTGGTACCGGGTGGTGGTTCAAACCGGTTCCTATGCTGACGCATTGGAACCTGTTGGAACCACTACCCGGTGCCAATTGTTCTCCACTAGGTTGGTCCAAGGCCAAAGGTACCAGCTGCTGTTGCAGCCGGTACCGATGGGCCTAGACCCATGGCTCGTTTTCTAGTAGTGCGCGCACGTTGGCTCCTGCTCCAGACGGCCATCGTCCGCACACGCCGACGTTCACGGCTACTGAGGGCACTCGACCGCTGCTCCGACGTTCGCCGTGTCCGACGGCTATCCCGAGGGCCGCTGCTCCGATGGCCACGGCTCTTGACGGTCCTCGCTCCCGGCAACCGCAGCTCCGACGGCCATCGATCCCAACGGACACGGCTCCTGACGGCCATCAATCCCGACGGCCGCTGTTTGGAAGGTTAGCCATACTCCTGAATTTTGTTTTTACGTTTCTTTTGCAGGTGAAGATCACCGTTTGAATTTGCAACAAGCCTGCAGGTTTGCTTCGGCACTGCCGGGAAGGGTGCCATAGATGCGCGACACGTTTGCTTCGCAGTCGCCGAGAAGGGTGCCCTAGACGCCGCGAGCAGGCGAAACGCCGGACGACCACGCTCTTCGCCGACAGCGCGACCAATCGGCGCGACCACGCCGACGACCACGGTCTACATCGATGGCGCGCCTCGACTACAAGGACCAGCGTGTTCCGCTTGGGGATGTAACCAACATGCTGAATCAAGATGTTGCTCCTAAAAAAAGGACAAGAGTTCTTGAAGACGGTGAGTGCCACAACATTAGTTGGTTCAATTTCAGTATCTGGAAATAGGGCCGTCTCCAGCAATGCGAGGCCGCAGGATGAAATATAAAATGGGGTCCCAAAATATAGAAGAATAATATGTTAAATATAACTAATATATTTTGTTATGCAATTATACAACTCTTATTTTTAATAATAATAAATAAAAGTAAATCAAATTTAAACCACACTTCATAACTAATCAACAGAGAAAAGAAGAGATTGAAAAATAAAAACACCAAACCTGCCGGGGAGTGGAGCGTGGTGTCCTAGGGCCGCAGGGCGCTAGACACTATTGTTGCCCTGTTGGTCAGTCCTCCCAGGGGCCAACGCCCAACGGGCAACCGGCAGGCTCCCAGCGGCCACCGCGGTTGCCATTGCGGCTGGCAGATGCAGGCGCAACCCAGCCCTAGCTAGCAGCGACAGCGATCGGATGACGATTCATATTCTATTTCGCTGATGATGATTCGTTCACCAGAGTAGAGTACCTAGCTGCCGAACTGCGCCTTGACCCAACTATTTGAAGGCGTATTGGTCCAACTACTTGGGGCCCCTCAGTTTGAGGGCCCCTGGGCCGTCGCCCAGCTCGCCCTTGGCCATGGACGGGCCTGTCTGGAAAATAAATTCTCCTTCTTATCTAGATAATATATTGTGTAATGTGTGCACGTCTGTTTCCTAGATGATGATCTAAGAAACGTTAGGCGTCAAAAAGCTAGAGATCGTTATGCGAATATGCCACCAGATAAGAAGGCAGAACTTAATGCAAAGAAGAGAGTGTGAATCAATTTTGGATCCAACTTTGGATTTGTTATATCAATTTTGAATCTCATTATTTTTAAATATAACATAGTTATTTTTTAAACATGTAATATTTTAAATATATTGTTCTTTAAACACGTGCCTCCCTATTAGTGCCTTAAACAGGAGAAAGTTTCGGACGGGCAGACAAATGCGCCGTGGATACCGTAATTACGATTAGTTTAAACTAGCACACATCCAATCCGATTAGTGTGGGTTTCCTACCGAAGACGGGTGGTTGTGCAGTGCCCGCTAACCCATATCACACCAAGGCAGGGTGGCATCATATATATATATACACACAAGCGCGCGCGCTAAACAAGTTAGCATACAATATTGTAATTGTTTTACATGATGAATGATTCAAAATATTACAACATTATAGAATAATATATTATTTGCACAAATGGAACAATCGAATGTACCATTGTACTTTTGATCAATCCAAATATACTTTTAGCGCTGCACGCGGGAGTGGTGGAATTTGTCCTACCTTGCTTAACGCAAGGTTGTCGTGACCTTCTTATAAGGCTGAGTGCTCGCTACGATTTCGAAATTCCGAAATGCGCTTACATGTCACTGTATGCTCTCCATGCCTTCGCGTGTTGGGTGTGGGTGTGAGTGTGGGTTTGGGCTTGTCGGGCTCCCTGCGGGTCGAACCTGTCGTTGGGTACCCCGTGGGTCGAGCCGGGTAGGCCCTTACCCCCCAAAAGGCAAATTTTTTTCTTTCTCATGGGCATTTTTTCTAATTATTGTACCTCTATACAATTTAATTTTGGCGTAAATACTTCCTCATGCATTCATTTTACCAGGCATTTTTTCTAATTATTATACCTTTAAAACTTTATTTTTCCGTAAATACTTATGCATTCATTTTACCATTCGTGTTGGATGCTAATTGATGTGCACAGTACAACATTTAGGAAATTAAATTAACATACATTGCATTAATATTAGGATATTAATGTAAAGGAATTATTTTAACACATCTAATTCAATTTCTATATCAAAATCAAAATAGTGTGACCGACTTCTTTATTTGACCAAAACATGAAAGAGAGAATTCTATTCCTATATAACCACGATCCATTCAATGTATTCAACATATCCAAATCCAAATATCTAAATCTAAATATCAGTATATTCAATGTCCAATCTAAATGATTAAATCGTATATTACTGACAGACCCTGCGTGGTACCATGATGGTATGTTTTCTTTCTCTAGGCATTCTTTTTGACCATTTTTTCAGTAGACATTATCGCAAATCTAATTCTCTGCTTTGCCTTATTTTTCTTATGATTACTAACAGCAGAGACCATACCAGCTTCATCTGTCGTTCCCATAAAAAGAAGCTTGTAGGGTTACGTAAAAAGATCACAGGGAATGCAACTTGCATGCGCAGTTAACCAATTAGTAATACCTTTTTTCTGAGGTATTTGGGTTGGCGATAGGAGTTTTGCTGCTTATCCAAATGTTCCTTGTATAGGAATCATAGCGATGAAGCCAGTTATCGGAATCATCTACCCCAATATTGAGTGGGACATCTGTACACTAGTAAATAATTTTTAGTTTAAATTTAAATGAAAATATTTAATAGTCCCACATGCAAATGGGGTGTTTGTGAATCCTAAGACCATGACATATGAATGAAATTGTTGGAAATATGCGTTTAAAGAGACCAGATTTCAATTTGAGGAAAAATAGAACTAACATCGCTACTGCTATCTCAAACAGAATTGAAAACTGATAGAGTAAAACGAGCTGAAACATACTCATGTTAAATTCGATTACTCTTACCGATCAGCGCTCCGTCCTCGTGAAGAGACGATGCAGTGCAGATTGTAGCAGCGCAGAACGTACTCGATCGGTCTCGAGCGGTTGTGCAGTTGAGCTGCCCAAAAGTCTTATTGTCTATCAGTGTTTACCGCCAAGCCTGCTCAGGGATACCCTTAGCAGTAAGGTTTATAGGTAGGGATCGACTGCTCTGGAACTCGATGGTGCAAGGAACACAAAGATTTAGATAGGTTCGGGTCGCGAGTCGCGTAATACCCTATGTCTTGTGTGGTTGTTTGTATTGCCTTAGGTGTTGATATTGATTTGAGGGGGTCCCTGCCCGCCCTTATATATCCGGGGGGACAGGGTTACATGAAAAGTCCTAGCCGAGTACAGTTAAAGACCTACTACAATACAATCGGGTAGTTTCCTTTGTACTGCAGCTAGTTCTACGCCTGTTCGGGTAGTTACAAGAGAGGTAAGGTACATCCATGAGCTATCCTTATTCTAGAACATTTTATGCCTATATTGGCGCTCCTTAAGTATCCATTTTATCCCCTGTTTAACTTTGATAATGGCATGAATTTAATATCAAAATCACTAACCATCCTAACCTCGGCCCGATTATTGGTCGTTTTCGCATTTGCACATATAGTTTGGAGATACTTCGTTTTTGCAGTTTTTTGACCAATTTTGGAGCATAAAATGACGAGGCCCATGATCACGCAATAACACGAAGAAAGACGAAGGCCAAAGCCCAAACAAAGGACCAAAGGCCATGACGACTAGAAGCCCGTTCACGCACATCCACCCTCCAATGAAGCCCAAAGGACAAAGCCCACAAGATGAGATCGAGATAATTCGGGGCTAAGCAAAGCAAATAGAGATTTATGGAAGGATTCTCCGTCCTATCCTTTCCCTCAAAGAAATCTCGAAGATAACGACGTCCAACGGGGGTGCAATCGTGAAAGGTATAAACTCCAGAAGACTTGGGGAGAAAGGAGGATGCGAGGCCCATTGAGCTAGCCGGCCCAGGCCCTTTTCAGGGAGTCTCGGCCTCCCCTTCGACCTAGGGTTTCCTGAGGCTATTTAAAGACCCCTCCCCCAGGCTCCCGCAAGAGATCAATTGGGGAGACGACGCCAAGGAGCAGAGAAGATAGAGGGACATGTCTCGGAGAGCCGAGGGTCGTGCTAGTTGTCTAGGGGCTTCCCTAGCTGACGTGAGAACCTTGCAAGGAAGACCACGTCGGAGTTCTGGAGCTAGGATCATCAAGATCAAGGTAGGGCCCGGTTGTGATATTGTGATGTACAATCATTCATGGTGAACTTACTTGTGATTCTGAATTTTTAGCGACCATGTTCTCTCTTTCGATTTCGTTCTTTTCTTTGGGTTTGCTTCATCCTAGATCTATTATCGAGATAGATCGCTTAGCATGATCTTGTAGTCATGGTGGCTAGAGGTTCATGGCGGAACTACCAAAGGGGGGTTCGACTTGCTTCAGGGTGCTTTCGTCCAAAGGGGGGCGTCGTGACAGGGCGTTGCTTTAGTAGATGGGGTATTGAAGGATCGGATTGGAGATTTTGGGTTTAAAGATGCTTTTCATTGAGATTCACATCTGTCTTGCTTCACTACATCTGGCTTGAACTACAACATATGCATGATCTAGGTGATCTAGATTGGTTATCTCTAACTTTCTCTTGCTACCTTCGGTGTTTGCTGTTTTTAGTAGATTAGATTCGTTTTACACCACCTCAACACAAAGGATTCTCTATGTTAGTAGATTATTTCTTGTATCTTTGGTTCCGTGGATTGATAAACCTTGGGGGGATACTCAAAGGGAAAAGCTACACGATCCCGTGCGCTTGCGGTATATAAATTGGGGCGCTAAGGAGCGTCAACAAGCTTTTCTGGCGCCGTTGCCGGGGAACCATCGATTTAAGATCCAATCTTACTTGCATTCGTAAATATTTCTTTTTCTTGATTTTTCTTTTTGACCTTTTTTAGACCTCTTATTTTTTTGTGCTAACTAAAAAAATGGATCTATTCCACAAAAAATCAATCTAATCTAGAGTTTGCTTTATTTTGCTTTATTTTTCTTTTATGTTTTAGATCTTGTATATTCATCTTTTAGATCTCGTATATATTTTTCTTTTCACTAACCCCTAACAGGAGATGGATGGGAGCCTCTCCAACAAACCCGAAAATTTTGTGGATGATCCAGAAAAAAATTTACAGGTAAAGGAGACGAGAAGCACGATCAAGGAAGCTGGAACTAGTAGATCCAAAAGAAGAAGTCGCCGGTTCATCGTCTTCACCTCAAACGACTCTACCAACAAGTCCAAAGGAGGCGCCACTTCACCGAGGGATGGTGCTACCGGAGCAGGAGCGTACGATCGGAGAGCTATGCACTCCGGACATTCGGGACTTGCCGATCCAAAATCTCGACAACATCAGAGTTCCATTCGAGATCAAGACTTCAATCATAAGGATGGTGCAAAGCTCGCCCTTCACTAGAAAAGAAGACGCTAATCTACATCTTCAAGCATTCCTCCAACTATGCTGCACCTTTGACATGCAAGAGATGACTAAAGATCAAATGAGAGCGAGGCTCTTTCCATTCTCTCTACTTGGGAGAGCGCTGCAATGGTTTCATTCTCTACCGGCACACACGGTGCAAAATTGGGAGTCCTTGATGAAGGAGTTCATGACGGAGTTCTACTCGCCGGGCAAGACCCAAATTTTGCGCAACAAGATTTCTACATTCGCGCAAGCCCCGGCGGAGACTATTGCGGAAGCCTATGAGCGCTTCAACGACTACATCGGTGCCGTACCTCATCATAAGTTCTCAAGGGAAGATGTGGTCCAGAAGTTCTATCAAGGCCTCACTACTGCATCAAGGGGGATTATTGACACATCGGCAGGAGGATCGATCATTGAGCTCACGCCGACTCAAGTTTTCAAGCTATTCAAGAAGGTGGCAGACAATGACGCATGGGCATCATCGGGGCGTCTACAACCACTCCAAGCCGTGGGCGCCGCGAAGAGTGTATTGCAAGTGGAACGTGAAGAAGTGCTAGAAGGGAAGATCGACTCGCTCATGAGAAGGTTGGAGAAGATGGAAGTGGAAAAGAGAGAAGCTCAAGCTATTGATTTGAAGGCGGCCGAAGCAAGGTCTACATATGAAGAATGTGGAGAGTACGGCCATGTCCAAAAGAATTGCCCGGAGGAAGTCAAGATGCTCGACTACATGAAGGGAGAATGGATCCCGCAACCCAACTTCCGCTATGGGCAAGGTAGACCTCAATTTAATGCAAGCTCTTCCATTCAAAACTCGGTGCCTCTTCGTATACAATTGAAGGAGTTCATGGAGGAGCAAGGCAAGATCAACAAGGACACCATCACCAAGTTCAAGGCTATGGACAAGATCTTGGAGAACATTGATGGCAAGGTGACGGAGGTTGGGAGCTCTAACCTTCAAGTACTCAACATGATGAAGATGCTAGAAACGCAAGTAGCCCAGCTCGTCGGACGCCTATCTAGCAACGAAGGAAAATTGCCCGGGCAACCTCAAGGTCCGGAGACGGCAAAGGCAATTCAAACTCGCTCGGGAAAGGAGACCGAAGAACCCGAACATGCGGCGGGAGCAAGGAAGTCTAAGCGAAGAGTTGAAGTGGAGATTATCACCAAGGAGAAGGCGCCTACTCCTACACCAGAGATAGTCACCGAAGAGCCGGAGTTTGAAATAGATGATATAGACACCAAGATTCTACCGCCAAGGCCACGATACCGCAAAGGTAAACATGAAGATGAGCAATTCAACAAATTTGTTGATATGGTACGCGGGTTGAGCATCAACATGCCACTCTTGGACGCTCTACAAGTTCCAACATATTCTCGTTACTTCAAAGACATCATGGGAAATAAGCGCGAGATACCGCTAAGAACCGTCAAGCTAACCGAGGAGTGTAGTGCGGCAATCGTTAATGAAGCTCTTGAGAAGAAGAGGGACCCCGGATGTCCTACCATCCCGTGTTCCATTGGATCTCTTATGTTTGAAAGAGCACTTTGTGATCTCGGCGCAAGTGTGAGCGTCATGCCAAAGAACGTGTTCGAGAAGTTAAGCTTACCGGAGCCGGAACCCACCGCCATGTGCCTAGAGTTAGCGGACAATTCCGTTCGCTATCCTTTGGGAAGCACCGAAGATGTGCCCGTGAAGATTAGAGAACACTTAGTCCCCGTTGACTTTGTGATTCTCGATATGGGAGAAGGGGCAAAGTGCCTCTCATACTTGGGAGGCCTTTCCTCAAGACCGCAAGGGCGAACATCGACGTTGGCAAGGGGGAGATCAAGTTCGACATCAATGGCACCACAAGCGAGTTCAAGTTTCGTCCACGCCTCGAGGTATGCAACATGATCAATGTCAAATATGTTCTGCCTCACCGCCGTGTCACAGAGGAAAAGCTGAAGAAAGAAGAGGAGCCGAACAAGAAGGAAGCGAAGGAGAAAGAAGTCGTCGCGTCCATCGCGACAAAGAAGATCGCTGCACCCGTCAAGATAAAAGCTAGAAGCACGCCTGTGAAGACCAAAAAGATGACTAACCTGGGAGACAAACTCGCACCAAGGATTGTGCGGAAGTGGGTACCCAAGACTGTAGCGCCATCACCGAGCGTTGGTCTGAAGTGAAGAAGAAGAAAGACTAGCTATAGACTATAAATGAAGCGCTTTGTGGGAGGCAACCCGTTCGTCGAGTCAAGAATAAAGCTGCCGGGAGTTCAACCCGTTAGTCGAGTCAAGAATAAAGCTGCCGGGAGTTCAACCCGTTCGTCGAGTCAAGAATAAGCTGCCGGGAGGACAACCCGCGAGAGATTTGGGTAAGTGAGTCAAGAATTTTGCTACGCAAGAACATGATAAACTTTTGAACATTTGGTCGTTCGGTCGAACAATTCGATTTGGATTTTATTCGCTCGGTCATTTCGATGTTGTTTCTTATTTTAAACCAATGACATGAGCCATCCTATGATTTATTTGCCTCTTCTTGAGAAAGCCACATCCAAATTTCCATACCTATTTTTGACGACCGTCCTCTTCATGACGGCGGGTCCAAGTTGAGATAAAAGACAAGAGTAGAGCCGCGCTATGTTTATATTATTTAAATTCTTGATGCGTAGGTTCGCTCAAACATAGAGAGAATTTTCAGTTTCATAGGACTAGAATTTTCCTAACTTTAATTGTTCAATTTTTCAAAAATTTCTCTCTCATTTTGGAAAAAATTAGAACCTAAACCCAAGACCCACGGTTGAATTCGAGATTGTTCGCTATCAATTCATAAATGTGAACGGTTCCGGTGCAACCAAAATTAATGTAGTCAGAAAATATTTTTCAACTTACAAATGTAAAGATGTTTTGATTCCCCTCTGATTATTCATTTAAGCTCAATGCATGCTTTGAGTTAATTCTGAAATTTCAAAGTTAGAGGAGGATTCATCATCTAAGCATGATTTGGAGAGGGTTTATGTGCTTGATTAACATCTATTGATCAAAGTGAGTTCACGGGAAGGAATTGTGCTCTCTACCTACACCACATGCAAATGATCCAAAGAAGGGAGCAACCATGCATGGGAAGGACATGAAATTTTCAGCAAAGATGGCACCATGTGATGAATGATGAAGTATGGGACAAAGTGAATGACACAAAGTGAAAAAATAATGTTGCAAGTGGACAACAAGGACAAGGAAGGAGTGGTGCACGGGTTTTGGACGGTGCAAAGCATAAAAGATGTACTGGACAGAGGCAAGAAATTGCGCCAGGAAGTCACCAGAGAAAGATGAAGTGGAGGAGGGCCAGGAACACCCTAGGCCGGCCGGCCCCATGGCCCTAGGCCGGCCGGCCTGGCCACTTTTTAAGTCCTCTGGTGCTCCCCTTTCACAGGTATGCTCCTCACTCAATTCCTTGTTCGTGTTCTTCAAGTTCTTCACCCAGAAAAATAAGATAGAGCTCTGAAAAATTCGTCCACCAAAATCAACTCCAAAAATCTCAAAAAATTCACCACAAATCCTAGTTTGCTCCACTCTTCGATATATTGTTCTCCCCCGGCAAGAAACCCTGGTGTGTTTATTTTTGAGTGTGGGCAGCAAAGAGTCACCATGAGTGGCTTCATGAAGTTCGTCACCGGGAGGAGAAGGACGCGTTCATCAACACCCGACGCATCAGCAAGTTCTTCGTGGAGGCACTCGGTCTCCGGGTTTCCGCGGAGCATGGAGGAAGATAACCCCTCACCGTGGAGTGACATGTTGCTCCTTGATGGGATGAGAGACCCAAGAAGCTCCTCCATGAGATTCACCGAAGGGATGCCACCTCCTCCACGGCGTTCGACAAGGTCATCCGCACCACCGCCATACAAGCCCAAGCATTCCGAATATGGGTTTACCATCTTGTCAATGGAAGAAGAAGAAAGGCTCATGTTCATGAAAGGAAGACTGTGAGCAAACTATGATTTTGATGATGAAGCATTGGAGAAGTTGGGATTCCATCATGACATCTACAAGCTCTTGGAGAACATCGGTTGGAAGTTATTTTCCGACGGTGTTACGGTAGACATGCAAGAAGAAGTGGTTTTGGAGATGTTCATGACACTAGAGAAGCTCTTGGAGAACAGCGGTTGGAAGTTATTTTCCGACGGTGTTACGGTAGACATGCAAGAAGAAGTGGCTTTGGAGATGTTCATGACACTAGAGAAAATAATAAAGGTGGTGGATGATGAAGAAGTGCCATGTCTAAAATTTCGGCTCAAGAATGAAGAAAAGTCATCACCTATGGAGAAATAGGGAGTTTGCTCGGGTTCAAAAGCAATGCAAATGAAATGGTGGAAGTCGAAGATGGAGAGCTCGATGACTTTTGGACGAAGATAGCAAAAGATGTGAATCGCCAAAGGAAGAATATAAGTAATGTGATACTCCAAATATTCCACTCTTGGGTGAGCAAAAGAATTCTCGGGAGGATGAGAGAATCAAAGGTCACCGACCAAGAATTGAATTGGATGTATGCAGCATTGGTGAAGAAGCAAGTGATTGATCCCATCTACATCATGGTTGAAAGATGGATTTGTGAAGCATCATCCGGCACGGGAGAAGTTGGTTCGGGGTGTTATCTTACACTAATAGCCCGAGCCATGAATCGGGGGGTTAGCGGTGATCCAAAAATATTATGTCTCGGGAAGAGATATAGGGATTGAACATTTGAGGCAAGGCCATTATATCGGAGGGGATGAAAAGAAGGGATTCACTATTTCTGAGATGGATATTTTCCTCCCCGATCAAAGGCTTAAATTATTCGCAAGAGGAAGGACCGATTGGCGAGTTGAAAACATTGGAGCAAAAGTGAAGAAAACAAAAAGAGGAAGGTTGATTGAAGGAACATCGGCGTCGGCACAACAAGAAAATTTAGAAGTAAAGCTTCCACCACCAAGTTCCGCTTATTGGAGGAATGAATTTCAAGGTGCATCAAGTGGACAAGGACACCCGCAAGGATGGACGAGTCAATGGGAAGGAAACCAAGATCAAGCATGGGGGCATGGTATGGCGGCGCCTCCACCGGTGTACCCGGCGCCCCCACCATTTAGCAACTATGGCTACCCACCCCCATCATACCAAGGAGAGATGCCCAACCCATCATTTGGAGCACAATTTTTTGACCTCCCTCAACCGGAACAAGGAATGAGAATCATGGGTGCCTATGCAAGAAGAAACATGAAAGACATAGACACCATCCGGAGGCACACAAGCCAACTAGAAGATGAAACCGCGGGAATTGCATATCAAATGGGACTTCTAGGCCTAGTGCCACTGGAACAATTTGATGGAGGAGCATTTCAACAATATTATGACCAAGGATACAACGGAAGAGGCAATCAAGGAGAGTGATCGATGACAAGACCATGAATAAAATGCTCGCACGTGTGGTTTGGATTTTTTCTATTTCTTTCCATTTATTTTCAGTATGTGTGCAAGCTTGTGTGTGCGTAGCAATTTTCTGTTTTATTTTTTTTAGCATGTGTGCAATTTGCTTTCTTTTGCTTTCATCACCATGATAAATAAATGCATCACCCACGCTTTAATGTTATGGTTAGTAATGATGATAGAAAGTTTGTGCCATGTTAAAATATGATGATCGTTGCAACCTTGTCTACTTTCTTGTGCTTGGTTTATGCATGTTTAAACTAATGCTCTCCCTAACATGATCTGAAAAATTAATTAAATGTCGGCTAATTCAATTGTGGAGGTTATGATAAATTAAGACCCACATCTTTCTATTCTTGCTCTCTTACTTAAGCTTGTCAAGGAAAATTTAATTTGGATTTAATTTTGAGCTAACCTTGTCAATGATACCTTTTGCAATTGCTCTACCCTTCTAAAAGCCTAAATGTTATATCAGGACAAACCATAGAGCAAGATTTATTTTCAGGTGAATTAATTCAAGATTTATCTTCTTTGGTACGAGACTAAGAAGCTGACCATTCCGTATTTTTGTGTACCTCTCTTTTGCTAGCCATTCTATCCATGCATTTGAGTTTCTATACCGGGAACATCGCAAACCTCGCTGGATATCCACCCTTAACCAAAAACATCTCTTTGTGAAACACCTCCTTGACCACAACCTATATATTGAGTATATATTATTATTTCGACGGCAAAATAATGGAATTAAGAGCAAAATTCAGTAAAAACCTAAGCTTGGGAAGCATCAAAGAGTTCGCAGCAGAAAAATCCGAAGAAGTGGCGGCCTACAGGCAGTATGCCGGCTGGCCCAACAACCCTAGGCCGGCCGACCTGGGCCTTTTCCTCCTCTATTGGCTTCAATCTTTTACGAGGAGATGCCCCATTGAATTCCAAAGTTGAGTCCAGAGAATTGATACGAGTTTTGTGCACTCACTCCATCAGATTATCATCACTTCATTGCTTGAGGACAAGCAAATGTTCAAGCATGGGGGGAGGTGGAGTAAGTGCATTGTGTTGCCAACAGTTCTGAGGAGCAAAAAGAAAGAAAACAAAAGAAAAAAAAGAAAAAAATGATGATGAAAAGCTCCTCAGTTCCATTTGCTTCATTAAACTCCAAGTACTTTGAAGATTATTCTATACTCAATTATTCCAACCATGTGCAATCCGATAACAAGGACTTCAGTTGTGCCTTGGGATCAACCGTTGCCATTTGCACATGTCCACCATCTAAAGTGTGTGTTCCATTCTCTCCCTCTCCACAAAGAAATTATTTTCCAATGGTCTTTTTGACGAGTCTTGGTAAATCCATAAGAAGTATTTCTTGTTTTGATAATATCTTGATTATAATATCTTTTGTTAGGACTAACCTTTCCAGAGCTCCAGATAAAGCCTCACACATATATATGAGAGAAAGAAAGGAGAAAGTTCTAGCAAGTTTGAGAGACAAGATGAGCTGAGAGTTTCCATGAGCAAATTGCAATGAGGTTTTAATTATTGATCTTGGTTTAGCATTGTTTATGGAACTTACTTTCTTAATTCTGAGACTTGTTTAATTTTGAGAGCATGTGTTTAATGATTGTGGTGAAGCATTTAACTTGTATCTACCTTCCACATTGAAAAAGATGGTTACAACTTGAACTATTAACTGCAAAATATTTTTGGCAACATTGTGTTTTCTCGTGTATGATCAAGTGCAGGGATTGGACACCGAAAGGCAATACTGATTTTTATCAAAGACTTACTCAAGGACGAGCAAGGTTTAAGCATGGGGGGAATGTTGGCGCTCCTCAAGTATCCATTTTATCCCCTGTTTAACTTTGATCATGGCATGAATTTAATATCAAAATCACTAACCATCCTAACCTCGGCCCGATTATTGGTCATTTTCGCATTTGCACATATATTTTGGAGGTACTTCGTTTTTGCAGGTTTTTGACCAATTTTGGTGCATGAAATGACGAGGCCCATTGTCACGCAATAACACGAAGAAAGACGAAGGCCAAAGCCCAAACAAAGGACCAAAGGCCATGACGACTAGAAGCCCGTTCAAGCACATCCACCCTCCAATGAAGCCCAAAGGACAAAGCCCACAAGATGAGATCGAGATACTTCGGGGCTAAGCAAAGAAAATAGAGATTTATGGAAGGATTCTCCGTCCTATCCTTTCCCTCAAACAAATCTCGAAGATAACGACGTCCAACGGGGGTGCAATCGTGAAAGGTATAAACTCCAGAAGACTCCAGAAGACTTGGGGAGAAGAGGAGGATGCGAGGCCCATTGAGCCGGCCGGCCCAGGCCCTTTTCAGGGAGTCTCGGCCTCCCCTTCGACCTAGGGTTTCCTGAGGCTATTTAAAGACCCCTCCCCCAGGCTCCCGCAAGAGATCAATTGGGGAGACGACGCCAAGGAGCAGAGAAGGTAGAGGGACACCTCTCGGAGAGCCGAGGGTCGTGCTAGTTGTCTATGGGCTTCCCTTGCCGACGTGGGAACCTTGCAAGGAAGACCACGTCGGAGTTCTGGAGCTAGGATCATCAAGATCAAGGTAGGGCCCGGTTGTGATATTGTGATGTACAATCATTCATGGTGAACTTACTTGTGATTCTGAATTTTTAGTAACCATGTTCTCTCTTTCGATTTCGTTCTTTTCTTTGGGTTTGCTTCATCCTAGATCTATTATCGAGATAGATCGCTTAGCATGATCTTGTAGTCATGGTGGCTAGAGGTTCATGGCGGAACTACCAAAGGGGGTTCGACTTGCTTCAGGGTGCTTTCGTCCAAAGGGGGGCGTCGTGACAGGGCGTTGCTTTAGTAGATGGGGTATCGAAGGATCGGATTGGAGATTTTGGGTTTAAAGATGCTTTTCATTGAGATTCACATCTGTCTTGCTTCACTACATCTGGCTTGAACTACAACATATGCATGATCTAGGTGATCTAGATTGGTTATCTCTAACTTTCTCTTGCTACCTTCGGTGTTTGCTATTTTTAGTAGATTAGATTCGTTTTACACCACCTCAACACAAATGATTCTCTATGTTAGTAGATTGTTTCTTGTATCTTTGGTTCCGTGGATTGATAAACCTTGGGGGAATACTCTAAGGGAAAATCTACATGATTCTGTGCGCTTCTGGTATATAAATTGGGGTGCTAAGGAGCGTCAACAGCCTATAAGCAGTCCCGCTGCCCTGGGTCTGACAAGCCCCGAGCTCTTCGTAGCCGAATTCTGCAGGCGTCAAGTACTTGGCTGAGCGTCTTCGAGTACTTCAAGTAGGAAGAACGTCCTTCTGGTTTCTTCTGGGCCTTCCTTCAAATACGTCGAGTAGTCCTCCAAGTACTTTCGCTTGCTCCGAGGCTGTGAGGTGCTCATGCCCCGAAATCTTGATCATATATGGTGCGCGAAGTACTCGCGGTCCATATGGAGTAGCCCCCGAGCCTTAGGTTGAATCGTAGAATTAGGCTGAGGGTCACTTCAGCCTTTTTCATTCGTTATTTTCCAAAAAATTTGCAAAATAAATCTCTGATGCACATATCCCGCAGCCCCCGAAGACAACTAGCACGACCCTCGGCTCTCCGAGAGGTGTCCCTCTATCTTCTCTGCTCCTTGGCGTCGTCTCCCGAATTGCTCTCTGCGTGAACCTAGGGGAGGGGTCTTTAAATAGCCTCAGGGAACCCTCGGTCAAAGGGGAGGTCGAACCGACCTAAAAAAGGCCTGGGCCGGCCGGCCCAATGAGCCTAGGCCGGCCGGCCTAGCACTTTCCTTCGCCGGCTCGCGCTCAACTTTCTCCCCAAGCCTCCTGGAATCTTCTAGAGTTTATGTCTTTCACGATTGCACCCCTTTAGACGTCGTTATCTTCGAGATTTCTTCGAGGAGAAGGATAGGATGGAAAATCCTTCCTTAAATATCTCTTTGCTTTGCTTAGCTCCGAAGTATCTCAATCTTATCTTGTGGGCTTTGTCTTTTGGGCTTCATTGGAGGGTGGATGTGCATGAATGGGCCTCCAATCATCATGGCCTTCGACCCTTTGTTCGGGCTTTGGCCTTCGTCATTCTTCGTGTCATCGCGTGATCGTGGGCCTTGCCATTTCATGCTCCAAAATTGGTCAAAAACCTGCAAAAACGAAGTACCTCCAAATATATGTGCAAACATGAAAACGACCTATAATTGGGCCGAGGTTAGGATGGTTAGTGATTTTGATATTAAATTCATGCCATTATCAAAGTTAAACAGGGGATAAAATGGATACTTAAGGAGCGCCAACACTACTCGACCGGCGAGTAGTTCTAATATAGATAATACTGGAGATACGGGTAACCAGGCAGTTATCGTGAGGCCTACCCGAAAATTTGGCACGAGGAAGCTTGCCCTGACAAGGGCTCCTATGTAAGTTCCTTGAAACTTGTTATTGTAGGGTTTGTCTTTGTATCGAGTACCTGATTTGTCTTTTCAGTGACGCACTCCTGGAGGCCAGAGGGGAAACTGAAGATGACTCAGCCCCTAAGTCGGTAGTGGAGAAACCCCAGAGTACTCCGGGGATGAGTGCTCGCGAGGCAGAGGAGATGGCAGATGCTATGCTTCGAAATTCTCCACTCCCAGAAGCTGGGAAAAGCGATGGAAAGCTCGCGGAGGGCTGTGGAAGCGACAAGCTTATGGAAGAAGGAGTGACGAGAAGCTTCCTGAGGAGGAAGGCGGCAAGAAGCTGCTTGAAGAAACCCTACAGGTAAACTTATAATGCCTTGTACTGAAAAAGTACTTTTTGCTCTTAGTTTGGTTAAATAACCTGTTTTTCCTCTAGATTCCCAAAATCTGGGGAATACTGTGGGGAGGATTGAAGATTTGCCAGAAAAGGCAATCTCTGAGGTGCGGGCGAGTGCTTCCCAGTTTCATCGGGAAGTGTCGTGCCGCAAGAAAGCTAAGCTTTCCTTCAAGCTGCTGGGGGTTAGTAGTCGAGTATCTCGAGTGCTTATGTATAGATCGAGTAGTGTATACTGATCCTTTTGTTTTTACTTTTTGGTAGGAGTATTAAGGCAGGAGGGTAGCCAAGCCCAAGACGATTCAGCTAAATGCTCTAAGAGAGGAAGTGAAAACACTATCGTTCGAGAAGGCTACCCTTCACGAGAAGATCAAGAAACTCTCCAAAGCCAAGAAAGGTTAGTCTTTAGCATTTATGATGCAGTCGACTAGATTGTTCTGCCTGGTGTTTATAAGTTTTTCTTTTAATCGAGTACGCAGCTTGCTCAAAATCATTAAAGATTGAGGAAAGTCTAGTACTAGATCTAAAGATTCTTATGTACCGAAACATAGATGAAATCGAGAAGCTCAAGAAGATCAAGGCGGATTCTGACCAAGAGGTGGCAACTGTTGGCACTCCTTAGCCTAAAGAATTACTCTGCAAGCGCACAGAGACCGATTGTAGCTTTCACCAGGTGAGTAAGCCTGGGATATCGAATCCAAGGAATGATAAGTTTCGACTAGTGGTCTGGAGCGTCTCAACCGGACCCGCTAAGGAGCAGAGGTACGAGGGTATTTGGCTTACCTTTAGATAGAATCCTAATTACTAAGATAACTTGTGAAGCTACTGACTTGATCTGTTTCGGCGGCCTAAGTGAAGGGCTCAGAAAGGGATGAGAAGGGGCCCAACATACTTTTGGCAATCCTACTGCTATGAAAACACTCAAATGTGGTGGACTACTAAGACAGACAAGCTGTCACCACTTGCTGCCTACCACTGCGGTACCGTGGGGTGGAACACAACCCGAGGTAACTACCAAGCCTAAGCACCATGCCTAAACTATCGAGTCATTGACTTTCACCTCGTGCTAAGCAAGAAGAAACCCCAAATGGACAGAACTTGCTATCCACGCGACAAGGGATCCCACAGATCAAAGAGAGTAACTAAGCAAGTAACTTAAGTAAAAGTAAACTAGCGAGGAACTAAAGATAAGCGAGGAAACTTACTCATTATAAGATTCCCCCGAGGTGGTTACAAGATGGGGTAAGGTCGAGAGAACTCGACTCCGCCCCTTTAGCCTGGCTTCCTCCAAAGCTCTCAAAGCTCTCACCACACTCTCCCTATTCTACTAAGGATGAAACTGAATTTGTGAGGCACTCAAGCTCCCAAGGTGTGTGTTACAAGTGAGGTGAGGGGGTCCTATTTATAGTGTGCCAAGGTCGTTCTTCACGGTTATTTCAGGTAGCACCGTTGTACGCAGCAGTGGAGGCGGTGCTGGATCTTCACGCAAAGGCTGGACGCCAAGGCTGCAGTGGGGCCGGGCGGCCTGGTCCTGCCTCCACGTGGCACCGCCTTCCTGTGGGACGGTCCTGATCTCCTCCAGGCATCGGTTCTTCAGGCGGTTTGATCAACCGACCTTGTCTTGGGCCGGGCGGCCTCCTTGGGGCCGGGCGGCCTGCCTTTGGTGGCCTCTCGGTCCTCCGTTGCACTGACTCGCTCCTCTCTGTTCATGGGTCAAGCCTGGATAGGGTGTATGCTGCATACTTGACCATGGCCCAGGTTGGCATCTCTTTTGATATGGTTCCAAGCCTTCCGGTTCTAAGTGTGCATTCTTGATTAGCCCTTGGGATGGCTTGGATTCTCCCTCTATGGCCGGATTTTGGGCTTTCCGGTCCAAACCGCGTCCGTTTTGGGTCAAATTTGGATATGTTGTCCCTGAAGTCAAATAAACACCAAAACTTGTGGAACTCATTATAATAAAGGTTATGGCATGGTTAGGGCCTACATTTCATGAAATCAGGTGGATCATTGGCGGCGAAAACCATCGTTATTGACCGCCAACAGCAACTTGTCTTCAGCAGCTCAAAACTTTGTCAGAATCCAGAGACTTGATGCAGTAAGAGCTTGAAGAACTCAGGGATGCTGCTCAAGATGTGGCAGGACTTGTGGAGATCCAGGAGGGGAATGAAGACAAACCGCTTACACTGGCGGGGAGGCTTCGGAAAGTACACGAGAGCTTCAAAAGGTACGTCTCCACAACCACCCGACAGTACGTGGGACATGTACTCGGGTTGGTGAGGTCTTACTGGCCATGTACTCCCCTTGATCCACTTGGGAAGGGCGTGAAGGCTGACTGTACTGATGAACAATTCAATCAGTATCTGCAAGAACCTCTGCCGTAGCAGACTAGATAGTGGAGACTTTGAACAGTCTGGGTCTCCCTGAACTACTTGTGAAAATTGTTTGGCATGTGGACCACAAGTACTTTGAACAATATTTAATATTTGTGTAATGTCAAGTACTTGTTTTGT